>NC_054710.1:3851050-3868550 GCF_016097555.1 Gigantopelta aegis
CTGGTAAGCATGGTCGGTCTAGGATCGGCCATTTTTATTGGACCATTGTGCTATTTCTTATTACAGCCAGTGCACCACCACTGGTACTGTATATCAAAAGCCGTGGTATGGTGCATATAAAAGATTACCTGCCTACTATGAAAAATATAGTGGGTTTCCTCTCTAAGACTATGTCAGAATTACCAAATGTTTGACATCCAATGAATCCTGTGCTCTAGTGGTGTCATTAAAAAATAAAAATAAAGTGTTTACTTATACATATGTATTTCACACACGCACACATTTATTTCAGCTTATTTCCGTGCTTATATCCAATTAAGGTTCAAGCACACTGTCTTGGGCACACACCTCAGTTATCTGGGCTCTGTCCAGGACAGTGGGTTAGTTGTTAGTTGGTTAATGGTTAGGGAGAGAGAAGAGGGTGTAGTAGCCTTACACCTATGCATTGAGTCCTTAAGAACTTGCTATGGGCTAGAGCCGGTACGGGGTTGTGAACACTGTACCTACCAGCCTGTAGTAGGCTTAACCACTGCGCCACCGAGGCCGGTTACACACACACACACACACACTCACACTGTCACGTATGTATGTATGTATGTATGTATGTATGTATGTATACATGTATGTATCATGTATGTATATCTATATTAAAGGTAAATGAACCTTCAGTGGTACTTTATTCAAATCTATTTAATAAAATAATTGATTAATTTTGTGTCTACAAAAGTAGACTTTTACTTTGAGGAAATATACATTAGCCAAGAAGTGTGTAATTTGTTAACTACATCAGTGGATGACTTCATGTGTACTTGGTAGTGAGATAATGTATTTATAATCCAACCTACTGAAATCTTAAATTTATAATTTTCCAAAAACCTACCGTAACTACTGTTGTGTTGTTGTTATTATTTTTATTTAGGACAATTGTTATTACAAATAATTAAATAATTATAATTAACAGTAGTGGACAACATTTTTTTGTAATCGGTTTGACCTGTACTCATTTATACAGTAATTATTTTAAATTATACATTCTGTAGTTGCTGAATGATTTTTGTTGTTGTTGTTTGTTTATTTGTTTATGAAATTAAGTTGTACAGACGTGAATTACAATTTTGACGTTTAGATAACCGTAACCACTGGTGTAAAATTCATCAAAATATCGGCGGGATTATCCCACAGAAGAAGAGCAGGAAAACAACAAACAACGACATTGATATACGCTACGTAACATTCAATTACACAATTTATTAAGCACACTGTATATTATTAAATACTTGTTACATTAATATCTACAGTTGGAATAATTTATATAGTAATACACCAGAACATTACTCGATGTCGTAAAATCTCGATGTCGATCAACCGTTTGATCATGAATATTCAGTAGACGCTCACTGGCTGACGACTCTCAGTGTCTACGATTTAGTCTCTCCCGTTCTAGTCGAGCGATACGAAATCTTCGAACGACAGGAAGCACCAACGACTTGCCACGTCGTGGACGTCCGCGTATTATAACGCGTGGTGAAGACCGCTATATCATGAACACGTATTTGCGCAATCGATTCCAAACTGCCACTGCTACTGCTGCTAACACACCTGGGCTTCATAATAACCGAATCAGTGGGCAAACTGTTCGTAATCGTCTGCGGGAGAACGGTTTACATGCACGATGTCCTTACGTCGGATGCGTTTTAACGCAACGTCATCGTCTTGATTGGGCACGTGTACACACTCGTTGGATACGGCGACGCTGGAATACCATTCTTTTTTCGGATGAATCCAGATCTTCTTTACAACGTGGTGATGGCAGGGTGCGCGTCTACCGTAGGAGAAATGAACGCTATGCTGACTGTTGTGTTCTTGAACGAGATCGTTTCGGGGGTGGGGGTTGTCATGGTCTGGACAGCCATTGCCCATGGTTATCGTTCACCACTAGTCGTCATTGATGGCAATTTCACTGCTCAACGTTACTGCGATGACATTCTCGCTCATCACGTCATTCCTCTGTTCCATAACAACACCAACATCTCGATTTTTCAGCATGATAATGCCACCTCTCATACAGCTAGAAACACTGTAAATTTTCTTAGGACAAATAACATTGATTTCATTGATGACTGGCCCGCTAAAAGTCCTGATCTCAACCCCATCGAGCATGTCTGGGATAGTCTGGACAGACGATTGAGGCGTCGTCCCAACCCACCCGCTAACGTGAACGAACTTCGTCAAGCGCTCATTCAGGAATGGAACAATATTCCACAGGCAGAAATCAACACTTTAGTCAATTCTATGCGCCTGTGATGCACTGCAGTGGTCAATTCAAGAGGTGGTCATACCCGTTATTAAGTGGGTTTTTTTTTTTCAACCCCTACCACACTTGGTCAAAATTTCTCCCAGTTTCTGTTAACCTATGGCCATGATTTTTGCACCAAACGATGCATCATGGAACACTTTAAACGCATATATAACAATTATTCCCCCGGTTTGTTTTCATCAAGTTATGTTCAAACAAAGTTAGCGGAAGTTTATTTTGTTCAGTATAGTAATTGGTTAGTAATAAATATATCGGTGTAAAACGTATTGTTATTTATTTTTGTATAGATTATAACGAGTTTCGTAATTATTTCGGTTAATTACATATGCACCCATGTCCCAAAAGATCAATGCACAATATTACAAAATAGCATAGGCAAAATACAGCCAGAAGGTTTACCATTAAACATATATTCTTCACCATTTTTTGAAGTGAATGTGAACCACAACTTGTGTCACAATTAGGTACTATAGTGGACCGTCATCAATCAACTCTCACCCGGAAATTATCTGTGTAGTGAGACCTATGATGATGCCAAATAAAGTCATAGGCTTTAGTTGCTCAAGCAAGCTATGGACTATAAATATGTAAATACTCAACTAGTTCTCTCAAAGTATTTGATGAAGAAAACAAAACCTTCCTATACTCACTGTGTTTTTGTAAGCACAGGGCCAACATATCTAAAATATACAGCTTGAAGGTCAACGAATGAGAAGGCGGGTCACGTGACACAAATCATTGGTATATTTTTGCAGAATACTGATTTTCAAACCTATTCACAAACACACTAGATTGAGCCAACATGTCTAAAATCACTACCTCAACAAATCAGAATTCGGGTCATGTGACTCAAATCATTGGCATATTTTCCAGGTAAGGTTTCTGCAGAATACTGGATTACAAACCTATCCACAAGCACGCTAATTTGGACGCCTTGTTTCAAAAAAGTAGGATCGCTGGACATCTTGTAAGTCCTAGACATTTTCCCTGAATACTGGAGGTGCTCTTTTTAAACGTTGCATACCTTTCTAAGGGCCCTATGGGCAACCTAGGGAGATGCCCCAGCATCATAGAGGTCTAATTAACGAGCTACTCTCGACTCGCTAATATGAAAACCTATGTTAGCTCTAAAACTTTCTCTTTCAACCAACCGTTCAAAATTGCGCCCAAATTTCCTCAATCAAAATTGGGCACCTTTTTCTCTTTGGCATTAAACCTGGTCCATCAAAATTCCATAACACCATCACCTCCCCCCACCCCCCCCCCCCCCTCCGGCTGTTACCGAGCACGGTCGGGCTGCTTGTGCTCCCTTGCACCTACCAGTGCAGGCGGTCCCTCCTCCTCCCCACCCTTATCTTTCCTGTCCTGGACGGAGGAGTCGGCCAAGGCCGGCTCTTGTGCCCAAGACAGGCGTGCGCTACAACAGCTTGTTCTGAATATTCACGTAAAGCCCTATGACCTAACCTGACCTGACCATGAATAGCAGAGGAGTCCTTTTTAAACGTTACACCCCTTCCTGAATAATGGATGTGCCCTTTTTATACGTTACACCCCTCCCTGGATAATGGAGGTCCCCTGTTTAATCTTTACATCCTCTCTGAATAATGGAATGAATGAATGAATGAATGTTTAATGACACCCCAGCACGAAACATACATCGGCTATTGGGTGTCAAACTATGGTAATGCAAACAAATAAAATGATCAACATCAATATAAAAATTCAAGATTTAAACAAAAACAGTGTAAAGAATAGTGCAAAAACACAAATATCACAGATAGATACTGACTTTTATTCAAAATTTCAATTTGCTGTATTGGCCATTCTCAAAGAGAATGTTACACCCCTGCACCACGGTGAGGTTACAGCACGCGCATGGGCTGAATAATGGAGGTGCCCTATTTAAACGTTACACAACTCCGTGGAAAAGGGACTGGTGGTGTCCTTTCAAATGCCGCATCTTCCCATTGAACAAAAAATCCAGATTCTAGACTTTTATAAGTATAGAAACGTATATTAAATATTGATTGATCTAAAAATCAATAATTCTGCGATAAAGTTAATCTACGTACATGTTTCGACAGTGATTCATGAGTGCATGTCACCACAACAAAAATATTAAATATCAATGGAGTTAAAAACATTTTGCGAAACAAGTTTGAAATAGAAAGATTTATTTTATATAAGAATTGCAATTACGAAATAGTTAATCAACAATGGCTTAATCTCTTTGACTGAAACGTATTTCCTAACAATAGCTTGTTTCGAATTCCAGGTCTTTTTCGTTTCGCCCCTGCGCGTGCTGTAACCTCATCGTGGTGCAGGAGTGTAACATTCTCTTTGAGAATGGCCAATACAGCACAAATTGAAGTTTAGAGTAAAATTCGGTGTCCGTAAAATTCTGTGATATTTGTATTTGTATTTTTGCACAGTTCTTTACACTGTTTTTGTTTAAACCTTGAATTTTTATATTGATGTTGATCATCACTTTATTTATTTGCATTACCATAGTTTGACACCCAATAGCCGATGTATTTTTCGTGCTGGGGTGTCGTTAAACATTCATTCATTCATTTTTCGTTTCGCGCTAGTATAGATTTACACACACACATACACACACACACACACACACACACACACACACACACACACACACACCATGTATTGATTGATTGATTGATTTTATTTGTTTATTTATTTATTTATTTGTTTTGTTTTGTTTTGTTTTGTTTGTTTGTTTGCTTATTTATTTATTTATCAATTTATTATTATGTGTTTTAACCATTATATCTTCTTTCTTCTCCTATATTTCCCAGTCCTTTCCATTATATGCGTCATAGGAATTTGTTTTGTTTTTTTACCAATCTTTAATTTATACAGAAACATTACAAATGCATTTATGTATCAAATTGTTATATATGACTATATAACATTATTATACAACAAATTAGATATATGTACTTGTATATAAATTATATTACTTTGATGTAAGGCCATGAATTCAAGGCTCCCCAACCGTGACATGGTCAGAATGGACTGGGGAAAATAAACCTTTAAAAAACACAAAACAAAAAACACCCAAAACACCCATGTCTAGGTCTATGTCAGTTACAGCGAAATTTGGGCAACATTTTCTTCAAGCATTATTAAAATCGCCTAGTAGTCAAAGTAGGCTGTGTTGTTTGTGTGTTCAATAATATTCATTTTCAATAATGTCACAACTAACGGTATCCTTCCAAAATATCTACGTACGCCATTGATACCTAATTACGAACATGAAAAAGGTGGTGTACTATTGTTCCCAAAAAGTAGGGCATATTAAAATTAAAATTGCAACAAGGCCAAATGAAATATATTGCTAACCTCTGGACAGCGCACAGGTCGAGGGAGTTTGACCCTATCTAAGACTAATGTCAAAATTACCAAATGTTTGGCATCCAATAACCGAAGACAAATAAACCAGTGTGCTCCAGAGGTGTCGTTAAACAAAACAAACTTTACATTTTAATTTCCTCAAAGAGTATCTTTTCACGTCTGGGTATTTTCTCTCCAAGGATATTTTTTAAGATAAAAAATATCAATAATTTCCTACGCATTATCTTGCGCGCTTTTGGATTATTTATACTTTGAAAACTCCTTCATCTATCTTTGTACCAGCCTCTTTATCAGTCTTCATTTCTCCATTGAACTAATCCAGATTGTTCACAATATAAGTATTGAAACGAGTATGATATATTTATTGATATCAAAATCAGTAATTCTGCGATAAAGTTAATCTACGTAGGACGGTTTTGGCTCCAGTTGTTTTTAGTTATTTAGCACACTAATATAAGCATTGAAACATATATGAAATATTTATTGATATCAAAATTAGTAATTCTGCGATAAAGTTAATCTGCGTATGACGGTTTTGGCTCCAGTTGTTTTTAGTTATTTAGCAGAGTTCTTGCCACTGGGGACCGGCCTCGGTGGCGTCGTGGTAGGTCATCGGTCTACAGGCTGGTAGGTACTGGGTTCGGATCCCAGTCGAGGCATGGGATTTTTAATCCAGATACCGACTCCAAACCCTGAGTGAGTGCTCCGCAAGGCTCAATGGGTAGGTGTAAGCCACTTGCACCGACCAGTGATCCATAACTGGTTCAACGAAGGCCACGGTTTGTGCTATCCTGCCTGTGGGAAGCGCAAATAAAAGATCCATTGCTGCTAATCGGAAGAGTAGCCCATGTAGTGGCGACAGCGGGTTTCCTCTCAAAATCTGTGTGGTCCTTAACCATATGTCTGACGCCATATAACCGTAAATAAAATGTGTTGAGTGCGTCGTTAAATAAAACATTCCTTTCTTTTCTTGCCACTGGCTACCTGACTGCTTTCACAAACTGAACCTTATTGTTTAACAATGTCGTCAAATACAAACACACCAGCCTAGCTGAACCTCATTCGAGTATTCCTCGCAATTTATCAGACTATTGCGGTCAACGCTTATACAAAATCTGCCTACTTTTTAACATTTGAAAATGGTTTTAATCAGGGGTCGAATCAGAACAAGACCGGGGTGGGGGTGTCAGTTCAAGGACTGTAATGTTACGGTTCATAAAACTATTACTCTGTGTTCAGTTCATTTGCCTCGTAATCATTTTAATTTTAATCCTAGGGATCTTCAAGATCTTATTGACCAGCTCCCTACTCCCTTTATTGTTATGGGAGATTTTAATGGTCAACACATTTTGTGGGGATGCGAAGATTTTAATATTAGTAAACAATTAAAAACATGACTTGTTTTTATTTAATGATAAAAGTCATACATATTTTCATTCTGCAACTGGTTCTTTCACTTCTACAGATTTAACATTTTGTAGTCTTTCACTTTGTTTTTATTTCTCCTGGAAAGTTGCAGCTTTGTTTGAATAAAGTTCATCAATGGGCAATTGACAATGGAATGAATGAATGAATGTTTAACGACACCCCAGCACGAAAAATACATCGGCTATTGGGTGTCAAACTATGGTAATGCAAATAAATATAAAAATTCAAGACTTAAACAAAAACAGTGTAAAGAACTGCAAAAACACAAATATCAAAGAATTTTACGGATACTGAATTTTACTAAAAACTTCAATTTTGTGCTGTATTGGCCATTCTCAAAGAGAACTGACAATGACTTTAGATTCTCAAAGGCAAAAACGGTTTGTATGCATATCTGTAAAAAAAAGAGGTCTCCACTTGGATCCACAGTTGTCTTTGAACACAAATCTGATTCCAGGTACCGGTCTCGGTGGCGTCGTGGTTAGGCCATCGGTCTACAGGCTGGTAGGTACTGGGTTCGGATCCCAGTCGAGGCATGGGATTTTCAATCCAGATACCGACTCCAAACCCTGAGTGAGTGCTCCGCAAGGCTCAATGGGTAGGTGTAAACCACTTGCACCGACCAGTGATCCATAACTGGTTCAACAAAGGCCATGGTTTGTGCTATGCTGCCTGTGGGAAGCGCAAATAAAAGATCCCTTGCTGCTAATCGGAAGAGTAGCCCATGTAGTGGCGACAGCGGGTTTCCTCTCAAAATCTGTGTGGTCCTTAACCATATGTCTGACGCCATATAACCGTAAATAAAATGTGTTGAGTGCGTCGTTAAATAAAACAATTCTTTCTTTCTTTCTTTCTGATTCCAGGTATGAAGGAGACCAAATTCTGGGGGTTACATTTGACAGGATGCTATTTTTTGTGACTCATCTTAAATATGTTAAAAAAGGGCTTAAAAGCTCTCATTATTTTAAAAGTTATTGGTAATAGAGAATGGAGAGCAGAAGACCGAAAGGTTATGCTCCGTCTGTATAGATCTACTGTGCGGTCAAAACTTGATTATGGATTCATTGTGTATGGGTCAGCACGCAAGTCTTACTTGCAGATGCTAGATCCTATACATAACCAGGGACTTAGACATTGTCTTGGTGCATTTAGAACATCTCCCATACAGAGCTTATACGTTGATGCACACGAACCTTGTTTGGGTGCTAGACGTGCAAAGCTTTCTCTGCAGTATGCCAGCAAGACTAAATCATTACTGAAGTTGTTTGATGTAAGGCAGAAAGCCGTTCATACATTTGGTCTTCACATTAAGCGGTTTGTTTTGTCGATTTCCAACATTTGATTTATCAGACGCTTTAGAAACTCCTTCATATTTTGTTTCATCACTTTGGTGTATTACAAATTGTATTTGATCTTGTGCATCTGAAGAAAGATCGTACATATGTTGTTGTATATAAGCAATGTTTCATGGAAATTCAAGACGGTACGGTAATTACATTCCTGTTTATACAGATTGATCACGAAATGGAAATTCTGTGGCTTGTGCTACAGTTTTTCCATCGGACACAATACATTCCATGAGACTGACCGACTCGGCATCAATTTTTAGTGCTGACGTTTTGGCATTCATTAAACCCTTGGATGGAATGAAGGATTCTAGTGCATCCAAATTCACTTTCGTGTGTCCAAGCTTTACGAAATATGAAGCTGGACCATCCCTTAATTGAGATGGTGATACGAAAGTGTGTTTTTTAAACCATTGCCAATAAAGATATTGTATTTTGTTGGGTGCCCAGCCATGTTTTGCCTCATGCCAGAATTAGTGTACCTTATACTGATTTTAAACATAGTATCAACCAATTTATATTTTAAACTTAGCAAAATGATTGCGACGGTGCGGATGCGAACAAGTTTCATGCTGTCAAGCCAGCCTTGGGAGAGTGGCAGTCATTCTATAGGCAGTGCAGGAGGGATGAAATAGTTTTGTGTTGTGCTCGCATGAGTCATACCTATTTGACCCATTCATTTATCTTGATGAAAGATCCTCCAACTCAGTGTGTGCACTGTCAGTATACTCTGATGGTACACCACATTTTGGTGGAGTGCCATCATCTCAAAGAAACTAGAAAAGATATATTTGAACAACGAAATGTGTTGGAATCATTTTGATTTTATTAAAATGTGTACGTCATATGTACAAAGTAAAACTTTTAATTTGATATATCTGTGATATTTGTATCTTTGCACAGATCTTTACTCTGTTTTTATTTGCATCTTGTATTTTCATGTTGATGTTTATCATCACATTATTTGTTTGCCTTTATCATAGTTTGACACATAATAGCCAATGCATTTGTCATGCTGGGGTGTCGGTAAACATCTATTCTATTCTGTTCTATTCAATTCGAGGAATCATGGAGTGTGCGGTTCTGGCAATGTCCCATGATAACACAAAATATACCTTTCAGCTTGGCATTTCTGAACAAAATTGCCTGTAGATAGTTAGATTGCTTTTGAATTCTGTAGTTGTCTTTTTAAACCTTGCATCCCCTCTCCGAATACTTGAAGCACCATTTGTTAACGTTGTGTCCTCTTCAAGAATACCGGCGGTGCCTTTGTTAAATAACACATCCCATTCCTGAATACTGGAGGAGCCCCATTTTACACGTTGCATACCCACCCTGAATACTCGATGTGCCTTTACATAAACCCCCTCGTTGAAAACTGGAGGTGCCCTTTTTAAACATTACACCTCTTCCATGAAAACTGGAGGTGTCCTTTGTTAAACATTACACCCCTTCCCTACATACTGGAGGTGCAATTTCTTAAATGTTACATACCCACCACGAATAGTAGATATGCCTTTTGTAAATGTTACACCCTTCCCTAAATACTGGAGGTGCTATTGCTTAAATGTTGCATGCCCACCACGAATAGTAGATATGCCCTTTGTAAATGTTACACCCTTCCCTAAATACTGGATGCGCCCTTTTCAAACGTTGCATACCAACTATGAATAGTAGAGGTGCCCTTTCTAATCGTTACACCCCTCCTTAAATAATGAAGGTGTTCGTTTTAAATCTTACACTTCTCCCTGAATAATGGAGGTGTCCTTTTGTGAACGATACACCCCTCCGAGAATAATGATCGTGTCATTTTCAAACATCGCATATTTTCCCTGAATATCGAAGGTGCCCCATGAGTAATGGTGGTGCCCCCTTTTTATACCTTTCCCTGAAAAATCGAGCATCTACCCTTGTGCTTGCCTCTTCACCTGTCTTCGCTTTCCCATTGAACTAATCCTGATTGTACACTATTAAAGTATTAAAACATATATTAAATATTGATTGATCTAAAAATCAGTAATTCAGAGATAAAATTAATCTACGTAGAACGTTTTTGGCTTCAGTTGTTTTTAATTATTTAGCAGAGTCTGGACCCTGGCTGCTTTCGTAGCCTGAATGTTCGAATACGACTATTATTGCTCTCGTATACTGAACACCATTGTTTAACAATGCCACCAAATAAAAAACCACAAGCCATTCTGAACCTCATTCCAGTAATTCTCACGATTAATCAGATTATTTCGACCAACGCTTACATGAAATCTGCATATTTTCAAACATCTGAAAAAGCTTTGAATCAGGGCTCGAAACAGACCAAAACCGGTGGAGTGTCAGTTCGAGGGATCATGGAGTGTGCGGTTCTAGCGACGTCATCTGATGGGTTCGGGTTCTACTACGACGACAAGACAAAGAGCTGCGTGACGTCACTCAAAAAACCGAAAAGTCCAGATTATTCTGCAGATCTCTGGAGTAAGCCTGGTAATCTGTATATGTAGTAATTTGAAACATGGTGTTCACCAAGGAAGATATTACATAGCTTAAAAGTGTAATAGTGCGGCAGAGAAATGCGATGTTATTTCTCAAAAGTTGGGTTATTAAGAGTTTTATTATTATTATTAGTGATTTTGTTTATCCTAAAACAAATTTCCGGTGGATGACATTTTGTCATCTTTGGACATTTTCAGATATATTGCCTTAAATCAACTGTCTGCCCCCAATTTTTAAATTAAAAATATTTTAGAAACTTACATACTTTTTCTTAATACTTTTTAACAGTAAAAACTGAGAGGCGTATATACAAATTCTTTAAAATAAAGGCCATCATTTTGTCTGCCTGTTTCGCTTGTATGCTTGTAACTGTAGAAAGGTTTTACACATGTGTAACTGTAGAAAGGTTTTACACATGTGTAACTGTAGAAAGGTTTTTCATGTGTGTAGCTGTAGAAAGGTTTTTCACGTGTGTAGCTGTAGAAAGATTTTACAAATGTATAACTGTAGAACGGTTTTTCATGTGTGTAGCTGTAGAAAGGTTTTTCATGTGTGTAGCTGTAGAAAGGTTTTTCATGTGTGTAACTGTAGAAAGGTTTTTCATGTGTGTAACTGTAGAAAGGTTTTTCACGCATGTAGCTGTAGAAAGGTTTTTCATGTGTGTAGCTGAGAAAGGTTTTTCACGTGTGTAGCTGTAGAAAGGTTTTTCACGTGTGTAACTGTAGAAAGGTTTACATGTGTAACTGTAGACAGGTTTTTCACGTGTAGCTGCAGAAAGCTTAATTTTTGTAAGAAGCCCAAACTGGATTTTGTTTCCAAATAAATTTGTAAGTACGAACAAACATATTTTAAGAAATAAAATGAAATTTAACTGTAGAAAGGTTTTACACACGTGTAACTGTAGAAAGGTTTTTCACGTGTGTAGCTGTAGAAAGGTTTTACACATGTGTAACTGTAGAAAGGTTTTTCATGTGTGTAGCTGAGAAAGGTTTTTTACGTGTGTAGCTGTAGAAAGGTTTTTCACGTGTGTAGCTGTAGAAAGGTTTTTCATGTGTGTAACTGTAGAAAGGTTTTTCACGTGTGTAGCTGTAGAAAGGTTTTTCATGTGTGTAGCTGAGAAAGGTTTTTTACGTGTGTAGCTGTAGAAAGATTTTTCACGTGTGTAACTGTAGAAAGGTTTTTCATGTGTGTAACTGTAGAAAGGTTTTTCACGTGTGTAGCTGTAAAAAGGTTTTACACATGTGTAACTGTCGAAAGGATTTTCATGTGTGTAGCTGTAGAAAGGTTTTTCATGTGTGTAGCTGTAGAAAGGTTTATCATGTGTGTAACTGTAGAAAAGTTTTTCACGTGTGTAACTGTAGAAGGGTTTTTCATGTGTGTGGCTGTAGAAAGGTTTTTCACCTGTGTAACTGTAAAAGGGTTTTTCACGTGTGTAACTGTAGAAAGGTTTTTCATGTGTGTAACTGTAGAAAGGTTTTACACATGTGTAACTGTAGAAAGGTTTTTCATGTGTGTAGCTGCAGAAAGGATTTTCATGTGTGTAGCTGTAGAAAGGTTTTTCTCGTGTGTAGCTGTAGAAAGGTTTTTCATGTGTGTAACTGTAGAAAGGTTTTACACATGTGTAACTGTAGAAAGGTTTTTCATGTGTGTAGCTGTAGAAAGGATTTTCATGTGTGTAGCTGTAGAAAGGTTTTTCTCGTTTGTAGCTGTAGAAAGGTTTTTCACGTGTGTAGCTGTAGAAAGATTTTACAAATGTATAACTGTAGAACGGTTTTTCATGTGTGTAGCTGTAGAAAGGTTTTTCATGTGTGTAGCTGTAGAAAGGTTTTTCATGTGTGTAACTGTAGAAAGGTTTTTCACGTGTGTAACTGTAGAAGGGTTTTTCATGTGTGTAGCTGTAGAAAGGTTTTTCACCTGTGTAACTGTAAAAGGGTTTTTCACGTGTGTAACTGTAGAAAGGTTTTTCATGTGTGTAACTGTAGAAAGGTTTTACACATGTGTAACTGTAGAAAGGTTTTTCATGTGTGTAGCTGTAGAAAGGTTTTTCATGTGTGTAACTGTAGAAAGGTTTTTCATATGTCTAGCTGTAGAAAGGTTTTTCGTGTCTGTAGCTGTAGAAAGGTTTTACACATGTGTAACTGTAGAAAGGTTTTTCATGTGTGTAGCTGTAGAAAGGTTTTTCATGTGTGTAACTGTAGAAAGGTTTTTCACGTGTGTAACTGTAGAAAGGTTTTTCACGTGTGTAGCTATAAAAAGGTTTTTCACGTGTGTAACTGTAGAAAGGTTTTTCATGTGTGTAACTGCAAAAAGGTTTTACACATGTGTAACTGTAGAAAGGATTTCCATGTGTGTAGCTGTAGAAAGGGTTTTCATGTGTGTAACTGTAGAAAGGTTTTTCATGTGTGTAGCTGTAGAAAGGTTTTTCATGTGTGTAGCTGAGAAAGGTTTTTTACGTGTGTAGCTGTAGAAAGATTTTTCACGTGTGTAGCTGTAGAAAGGTTTTTCATGTGTGTAACTGTAGAAAGGTTTTTCACGTGTGTAGCTGTAAAAAGATTTTTCACGTGTGTAACTGTAGAAAGGTTTTTCATGTGTGTAACTGCAGAAAGGTTTTACACATGTGTAACTGTAGAAAGGATTTTCATGTGTGTAGCTGTAGAAAGGTTTTACACATGTGTAACTGTAGAAATGTTTTTCATGTCTGTAACTGTAGAAAGGTTTTACACATGAGTAACTGTAGAAAGGTTTTTCACGTGTGTAGCTGTAAAAAGTTTTTTCACGTGTGTAACTGTAGAAAGGTTTTTCATGTGTGTAACTGCAGAAAGGTTTTACACATGTGTAACTGTAGAAAGGTTTTTCATGTGTGTAACTGTAGAAAGGTTTTACACATGTGTAACTGTAGAAATGTTTTTCATGTGTGTAGCTGTAGAAAGGTTTTTCACGTGTGTAACTGTAGAAGGGTTTTTCATGTGTGTAGCTGTAGAAAGGTTTTTCACCTGTGTAACTGTAAAGGGGTTTTTCACGTGTGTAACTGTAGAAAGGTTTTTCATGTGTGTAACTGTAGAAAGGTTTTACACATGTGTAACTGTAGAAAGGTTTTTCATGTGTGTAGCTGTAGAAAGGATTTTCATGTGTGTAGCTGTAGAAAGGTTTTTCTCGTGTGTAGCTGTAGAAAGGTTTTTCACGTGTGTAGCTGTAGAAAGATTTTACAAATGTATAACTGTAGAACGGTTTTTCATGTGTGTAGCTGTAGAAAGGTTTTTCATGTGTGTAGCTGTAGAAAGGTTTTTCATGTGTGTAACTGTAGAAAGGTTTTTCACGTGTGTAACTGTAGAAGGGTTTTTCATGTGTGTAGCTGTAGAAAGGTTTTTCACCTGTGTAACTGTAAAAGGGTTTTTCACGTGTGTAACTGTAGAAAGGTTTTTCATGTGTGTAACTGTAGAAAGGTTTTACACATGTGTAACTGTAGAAAGGTTTTTCATGTGTGTAGCTGTAGAAAGGATTTTCATGTGTGTAGCTGTAGAAAGGTTTTTCTCGTGTGTAGCTGTAGAAAGGTTTTTCACGTGTGTAGCTGTAGAAAGATTTTACAAATGTATAACTGTAGAACGGTTTTTCATGTGTGTAGCTGTAGAAAGGTTTTTCATGTGTGTAGCTGTAGAAAGGTTTTTCATGTGTGTAACTGTAGAAAGGTTTTTCATGTGTGTAACTGTAGAAAGGTTTTTCACGCATGTAGCTGCAGAAAGGTTTTTCATGTGTGTAGCTGAGAAAGGTTTTTCACGTGTGTAGCTGTAGAAAGGTTTTTCACGAGTGTAGCTGTAGAAAGGTTTTTCACGTGTGTAACTGTAGAAAGGTTTTTCATGTGTGTAGCTGTAGAAAGGTTTTTCATGTGTGTAACTGTAGAAAGAATTTACAAATGTATAACTGTAGAACGGTTTTACACATGTGTAACTGTAGAAATGTTTTTCATGTGTGTAGCTGTAGAAAGGTTTTTCATGTGTGTAACTGTAGAAAGGTTTTTCACGTGTGTAACTGTAGAAGGGTTTTTCATGTGTGTAGCTGTAGAAAGGTTTTTCACCTGTGTAACTGTAAAAGGGTTTTTCACGTGTGTAACTGTAGAAAGGTTTTTCATGTGTGTAACTGTAGAAAGGTTTTACACATGTGTAACTGTAGAAAGGTTTTTCATGTGTGTAGCTGTAAAAAGGATTTTCATGTGTGTAGCTGTAGAAAGGTTTTTCTCGTGTGTAGCTGTAGAAAGGTTTTTCACGTGTGTAGCTGTAGAAAGCTTTTACATGTGTGTAGCTGAGAAAGGTTTTTCACGTGTGTAGCTGTAGAAAGGTTTTTCACGTGTGTAGCTGTAGAAAGGTTTTTCACGTGTGTAACTGTAGAAAGGTTTTACATGTGTAACTGTAGACAGGTTTTTCACGTGTAGCTGCAGAAAGCTTAATATTTGTAAGAAGCCCACACTGGATTTTGTTTCCAAGTAAATTTGTAAGTACGAACAAACATATTTTAGTGAATAAAATGAAATTTAACTGTAGAAAGGTTTTACACACGTGTAACTGTAGAGAGGTTTTTCATGTGTGTAGCTGTAGAAAGGTTTTTCATGTGTGTATCTGTAGAAAAGTTTTTCATGTGTGTAACTGTAGAAAGGTTTTACACATGTGTAACTGTAGAAAGGTTTTTCATGTGTGTAGCTGTAGAAAGGTTTTTCATGTGTGTAACTGTAGAAAGGTTTTTCTCGTGTGTAACTGTAGAAAGGTTTTTCATGTGTGTAGCTGTAGAAAGGTTTTTCACCTGTGTAACTGTAAAATGGTTTTTCACGTGTGTAACTGTAGAAAGGTTTTTCATGTGTGTAAGTGTAGAAAGGTTTTACACATGTGTAACTGTAGAAAGGTTCTTCATGTGTGTAGCTGTAGAAAGGTTTTCCATGTGTGTAACTGTAGAAAGGTTTTTCACGTGTGTAGCTGTAGAAAGGTTTTTCATGTGTGTAGCTGAGAAAGGTTTTTCACGTGTGTAGTTGTAGAAAGGTTTTACATGTGTAACTGTAGAAAGTTTTTTCGCGTGTAACTGCAGAAAGCTTAATATTTGTATGAAGCCCAAACTGGATTTTGTTTCCGAATAATTTCGTAAGTACGAACAAACATATTTTAGGAAATAAAATGAAATTTAACCTAGTACAAATATTAGAACGATCAGAAACACGTTTAATATACAGCCACCAATATATTATGCAGACAAATATATTTGACAATCATTAAAAAGTCTCTGTTAGTAGATAATATCTTAAAAAGTGCAGCAAATTCAGGAATGTCCCTTTAAAGCGGCAGTATCCGGAATATTTTTTATTAATTAAGCATATAGAACAGAAAATCCAATTACATTTGGTGCATATATGACGTCGCACTCGGCATTATTTGAAAGTGGGACACTTTTGACGGGCTCCTATCGATCTCGGTTTTCATTGGCTTATCACAAGTGTGGAATTCCCCCAACACGATATCACTGTCTTGATTGAGGGGTCGTCTCATATCTCCAAAACATATTTATATCCAAAGAGGTATGGTACAACGCCTTTCCAGGGGTCGGTGGGTGGTGGATTTGCCTAGAAATTTTGACAGTGGCCAGCTGTTGGCATACGCGTTACACGTACGGGAGTGTTACTAATTACGTAACGCTTTAGGGGTAGAGGAAGTGGGTACTGTGTTCGATTTACGTAACATTTTTCAAGACTATATGTTATTTTTATTCATTACTTAGACCTAAAAAGGTGATTTTTGGAAATGCGCGGTCAGTCTAGGATCGATCCCCATCGGCGGGTATATAAAATACCATGGTATGTGATATCCTGTCTGTGGGATGATACATATAAACGATCCTTTGCTAAAAAAAATGTAACGGGTTTTCAAGACGCGTATGCAGGGATTTCAGCGGGGTTGGGGTTATAGACTGTTGAGTGAAGTTTATATGGGGCCATTCTCCCCCAGAAAATACATTTCAATTTTTTTAAAGCTTGGGCAAGTAAAGGTTTCGACCTCCAATACCCTACTCCTGCACATGCACCCGATTCGTCTCTAAGATTATATGTCAAAATTACCAAATGTTAGACATCCAACAGCAGATGGAAGGAAGGATAGGATATTGTTTTATTTAACGACGCACTCAATATATTTTATTTATGGTTGTATGGCGTCGGATGATTATTAAATCAATATGCTCCAACTTTGATGTCGTTAAACCCCCCCCCCCCAACTGTACCCTTTCCAAACGAAAGAATATTTATTTGAATTTGTCGATTTTAGCACGTAAAATTAAGAAGTGAAAACTTTCATTGTCTACTTTAGTATATTTTATTTAAAGCTGCAATGTCTGGTTTCAATCGTATACAGTCAAGTTCTAAGTTCAAATACAAGCATAACTGCACATTTAATTCACCCGCGAGTTGTCGTCATTAACGCATATCGTCAAATGCTTACTAGACAGTTAGAACAATTCTCGCCATTTTATAATACCAAGCGGATTCTAGCAGCCACTTCCTAGCAGCCAATTACGC
>NC_054710.1:3871050-3993550 GCF_016097555.1 Gigantopelta aegis
CTTTAGAACATCGAACCGAGTACCTTAACACTAGAGCCTCGTGTCGATATTCCTACGATGGACGTCAAATCAAATGGAAGAGTAACGGTCGATGTTACACCACATCTTTAGAACATCGAACCGAGTACCTTAACGGTCGATGTTACACCACATCTTTAGAGCATCGAACCGAGTACCTTAACGCTAGAGCCTCGTGTCGATATTCCTACGATGGACGTCAAATCAAATGGAAGAGTAACGGTCGATGTTACACCACATCTTTAGAACATCGAACCGAGTACCTTAACGCTAGAGCCTCGTGTCGATATTCCTACGATGGACGTCAAATCAAATGGAAGAGTAACGGTCGATGTTACACCACATCTTTAGAGCATCGAACCGAGTACCTTAACGCTAGAGCCTCGTGTCGATATTCCTACGATGGACGTCAAATCAAATGGAAGAGTAACGGTCGATGTTACACCACATCTTTAGAGAATCGAACCGAGTACTTTAACGCTAGAGCCTCGTGTCGATATTCCTACGATGGACGTCAAATCAAATGGAAGAGTAACGGTCGATGTTACACCACATCTTTAGAACATCGAACCGAGTACCTTAACGCTAGAGCCTCGTGTCGATATTCCTACGATGGACGTCAAATCAAATGGAAGAGTAACGGTCGATGTTACACCACATCTTTAGAACATCGAACCGAGTACCTTAACGCTAGAGCCTCGTGTCGATATTCCTACGATGGACGTCAAATCAAATGGAAGAGTAACGGTCGATGTTACACCACATCTTTAGAGCATCGAACCGAGTACCTTAACGCTAGAGCCTCGTGTCGATATTCCTACGATGGACGTCAAATCAAATGGAAGAGTAACGGTCGATGTTACACCACATCTTTAGAGCATCGAACCGAGTACCTTAACGCTAGAGCCTCGTGTCGATATTCCTACGATGGACGTCAAATCAAATGGAAGAGTAACGGTCGATGTTACACCACATCTTTAGAACATCGAACCGAGTACCTTAACGCTAGAGCCTCGTGTCGATATTCCTACGATGGACGTCAAATCAAATGGAAGAGTAACGGTCGATGTTACACCACATCTTTAGAACATCGAACCGAGTACCTTAACGGTCGATGTTACACCACATCTTTAGAGCATCGAACCGAGTACCTTAACGCTAGAGCCTCGTGTCGATATTCCTACGATGGACGTCAAATCAAATGGAAGAGTAACGGTCGATGTTACACCACATCTTTAGAGCATCGAACCGAGTACCTTAACGCTAGAGCCTCGTGTCGATATTCCTACGATGGACGTCAAATCAAATGGAAGAGTGACGGTCGATGTTACACCACACCTTTAGAGCATCGAACCGAGTACCTTAACGCTAGAGCCTCGTGTCGATATTCGTACGATGGACGTCAAATCAAATGGAAGAGTAACGGTCGATGTCACACCACATCTTTAGAACATCGAACCGAGTACCTTAACGCTAGAGCCTCGTGTCGATATTCCTACGATGGACGTCAAATCAAATGGAAGAGTGACGGTCGATGTTACACCACATCTTTAGAGCATCGAACCGAGTACCTTAACGCTAGAGCCTCGTGTCGATATTCCTACGATGGACGTCAAATCAAATGGAAGAGTGACGGTCGATGTTACACCACATCTTTAGAACATCGAACCGAGTACCTTAACGCTAGAGCCTCGTGTCGATATTCCTACGATGGACGTCAAATCAAATGGAAGAGTAACGGTCGATGTTACACCACATCTTTAGAACATCGAACCGAGTACCTTAACGCTAGAGCCTCGTGTCGATATTCCTACGATGGACGTCAAATCAAATGGAAGAGTAACGGTCGATGTTACACCACATCTTTAGAACATCGAACCGAGTACCTTAACGGTCGATGTTACACCACATCTTTAGAGCATCGAACCGAGTACCTTAACGCTAGAGCCTCGTGTCGATATTCCTACGATGGACGTCAAATCAAATGGAAGAGTAACGGTCGATGTTACACCACATCTTTAGAACATCGAACCGAGTACCTTAACGCTAGAGCCTCGTGTCGATATTCCTACGATGGACGTCAAATCAAATGGAAGAGTAACGGTCGATGTTACACCACATCTTTAGAACATCGAACCGAGTACCTTAACGCTAGAGCCTCGTGTCGATATTCCTACGATGGACGTCAAATCAAATGGAAGAGTAACGGTCGATGTTACACCACATCTTTAGAGCATCGAACCGAGTACCTTAACGCTAGAGCCTCGTGTCGATATTCCTACGATGGACGTCAAATCAAATGGAAGAGTGACGGTCGATGTTACACCACATCTTTAGAGCATCGAACCGAGTACCTTAACGCTAGAGCCTCGTGTCGATATTCCTACGATGGACGTCAAATCAAATGGAAGAGTAACGGTCGATGTTACACCACATCTTTAGAGCATCGAACCGAGTACCTTAACGCTAGAGCCTCGTGTCGATATTCCTACGATGGACGTCAAATCAAATGGAAGAGTAACGGTCGATGTTACACCACATCTTTAGAACATCGAACCGAGTACCTTAACGCTAGAGCCTCGTGTCGATATTCCTACGATGGACGTCAAATCAAATGGAAGAGTAACGGTCGATGTTACACCACATCTTTAGAACATCGAACCGAGTACCTTAACGCTAGAGCCTCGTGTCGATATTCCTACGATGGACGTCAAATCAAATGGAAGAGTAACGGTCGATGTTACACCACATCTTTAGAGCATCGAACCGAGTACCTTAACGCTAGAGCCTCGTGTCGATATTCCTACGATGGACGTCAAATCAAATGGAAGAGTAACGGTCGATGTTACACCACATCTTTAGAGCATCGAACCGAGTACCTTAACGCTAGAGCCTCGTGTCGATATTCCTACGATGGACGTCAAATCAAATGGAAGAGTAACGGTCGATGTTACACCACATCTTTAGAACATCGAACCGAGTACCTTAACGCTAGAGCCTCGTGTCGATATTCCTACGATGGACGTCAAATCAAATGGAAGAGTAACGGTCGATGTTACACCACATCTTTAGAACATCGAACCGAGTACCTTAACGCTAGAGCCTCGTGTCGATATTCCTACGATGGACGTCAAATCAAATGGAAGAGTAACGGTCGATGTTACACCACATCTTTAGAACATCGAACCGAGTACCTTAACGCTAGAGCCTCGTGTCGATATTCCTACGATGGACGTCAAATCAAATGGAAGAGTAACGGTCGATGTTACACCACATCTTTAGAGCATCGAACCGAGTACCTTAACGCTAGAGCCTCGTGTCGATATTCCTACGATGGACGTCAAATCAAATGGAAGAGTAACGGTCGATGTTACACCACATCTTTAGAACATCGAACCGAGTACCTTAACGCTAGAGCCTCGTGTCGATATTCCTACGATGGACGTCAAATCAAATGGAAGAGTAACGGTCGATGTTACACCACATCTTTAGAACATCGAACCGAGTACCTTAACGCTAGAGCCTCGTGTCGATATTCCTACGATGGACGTCAAATCAAATGGAAGAGTAACGGTCGATGTTACACCACATCTTTAGAACATCGAACCGAGTACCTTAACGCTAGAGCCTCGTGTCGATATTCCTACGATGGACGTCAAATCAAATGGAAGAGTAACGGTCGATGTTACACCACATCTTTAGAACATCGAACCGAGTACCTTAACGCTAGAGCCTCGTGTCGATATTCCTACGATGGACGTCAAATCAAATGGAAGAGTAACGGTCGATGTTACACCACATCTTTAGAGCATCGAACCGAGTACCTTAACGCTAGAGCCTCGTGTCGATATTCCTACGATGGACGTCAAATCAAATGGAAGAGTAACGGTCGATGTTACACCACATCTTTAGAACATCGAACCGAGTACCTTAACGCTAGAGCCTCGTGTCGATATTCCTACGATGGACGTCAAATCAAATGGAAGAGTAACGGTCGATGTTACACCACATCTTTAGAACATCGAACCGAGTACCTTAACGCTAGAGCCTCGTGTCGATATTCCTACGATGGACGTCAAATCAAATGGAAGAGTAACGGTCGATGTTACACCACATCTTTAGAACATCGAACCGAGTACCTTAACGCTAGAGCCTCGTGTCGATATTCCTACGATGGACGTCAAATCAAATGGAAGAGTAACGGTCGATGTTACACCACATCTTTAGAACATCGAACCGAGTACCTTAACGCTAGAGCCTCGTGTCGATATTCCTACGATGGACGTCAAATCAAATGGAAGAGTAACGGTCAGTGTTACATCACATCTTTAGAACATCGAACCGAGTACCTTAACACTAGAGCCTCGTGTCGATATTCCTACGATGGACGTCAAATAAAATATAAGAGTGACGGTCGATGTTACACCACATCTTTAGAGCATCGAACCGAGTACCTTAACGCTAGAGCCTCGTGTCGATATTCGTACGATGGACGTCAAATCAAATGGAAGAGTAACGGTCGATGTTACACCACATCTTTAGAACATCGAACCGAGTACCTTAACGCTAGAGCCTCGTGTCGATATTCCTACGATGGACGTCAAATCAAATGTAAGAGTGACGGTCGATGTTACACCACATCTTTAGAGCATCGAACCGAGTACCTTAACGCTAGAGCCTCGTGTCGATATTCGTACGATGGACGTCAAATCAAATGGAAGAGTAACGGTCGATGTTACACCACATCTTTAGAACATCGAACCGAGTACCTTAACGGTCGATGTTACACCACATCTTTAGAGCATCGAACCGAGTACCTTAACGCTAGAGCCTCGTGTCGATATTCCTACGATGGACGTCAAATCAAATGGAAGAGTGACGGTCGATGTTACACCACATCTTTAGAGCATCGAACCGAGTACCTTAGCGCTAGAGCCTCGTGTCGATATTCGTACGATGGACGTCAAATCAAATGGAAGAGTAACGGTCGATGTTACACCACATCTTTAGAACATCGAACCGAGTACCTTAACGCTAGAGCCTCGTGTCGATATTCCTACGATGGACGTCAAATCAAATGGAAGAGTGACGGTCGATGTTACACCACATCTTTAGAGCATCGAACCGAGTACCTTAACGCTAGAGCCTCGTGTCGATATTCCTACGATGGACGTCAAATCAAATGGAAGAGTGACGGTCGATGTTACACCACATCTTTAGAGCATGGAACCGAGTACCTTAACGCTAGAGCCTCTTGTCGATATTCCTACGATGGACGTCAAATCAAATGGAAGAGTAACGGTCGATGTTACACCACATCTTTAGAACATCGAACCGAGTACCTTAACGCTAGAGCCTCGTGTCGATATTCCTACGATGGACGTGAAATCAAATGGAAGAGTAACGGTCGATGTTACACCACATCTTTAGAACATCGAACCGAGTACCTTAACGCTAGAGCCTCGTGTCGATATTCCTATCACAGAACTTTGGCCAAGCTCGTAAATTCAAGACGCAACCAGGACATGAACACGTGCTTGGGTCTTTACTCTCAAGGTTAGTAGAGAGAGGATGCCGTATTTCCTCAAATAACAGCTCACATCCAGTATACATGTGCGGTTCACATTCACAAGGTTAGTACAGAGAAGATACCGAGTTCCTCAAATAACAGCTCACATCCAGTATACATCTGCGGTTCAAATTCACAATGTTAGTACAGAGAAGATACCGAGTTTCCTCAAATAACAGCTCACATCCAGTATACATCTGCGGTTCAAATTCACAAGGTTAGTACAGAGAAGATACCGAGTTTCCTCAAATAACAGCTCACATCCAGTATACATCTGCGGTTCAAATTCACAAGGTTAGTACAGAGAAGATACCGAGTTTCCTCAAATAACAGCTCACATCCAGTATACATCTGCGGTTCAAATTCACAAGGTTAGTACAGAGAAGATACCGAGTTTCCTCAAATAACAGCTCACATCCAGTATACATCTGCGGTTCAAATTCACAAGGTTAGTACCAGGAGATACCGAGTTTCCTCAAATAACAGCTCACATCCAGTATACATCTGCGGTTCAAATTCACAAGGTTAGTACAGAGAAGATACCGAGTTTCCTCAAATAACAGCTCACATCCAGTATACATCTGCAGTTCAAATTCACAAGGTTAGTACAGAGAAGATACCGAGTTTCCTCAAATAACATCACACCTCCAATAAGCGTCGGGGACATACTCACAAGGTTAGTACAGAAAAGATACCGAGTTTCCTCAAATAACAGCTCACATCCAGTATACATCTGCGGTTCAAATTCACAAGGTTAATACAGAGAGGATACCGAGTTTCCTCAAATAACATCACACCTCCAATAAGCGTCGGGGACATACTCACAAGGTTAGAACAGAGAACATACCGTATTTCATCAAATAACAGCTCACATCCAATAAGTGTATGGTGCCATATTCACACGGTTAGTACATAGTAAAAAAAAAAAATCACTTTTACTTTGCTTGTTATTTTAGAATCAGCAGCCTATTGGATTGGATTGATTGTTCACATGGGACATGGTGTTGAGGATGCACAGTGGGACGAGGGTCCGAAGCTTGGCGGGAAGCCCAGTGACTGGCCATGGGCGGGAAACCAAAGTGGTGAGAGCTTTGTCATGGCAACATACTCTCAGGGACAATGGTTGTGGCGACGTCATGACCCCATGACGTCACATTTGTTCATTTGTGAACATACTAGTTGCTAGATACAACAACATTCTTCAAAGGAGCTGTCGTGAACTGATAACAACAATAATATGTACATTTGTGAACATACGAGTTGAAAGATGCAACAACATTCTAAAAAGGATATGTTGTCAACACATAACCACATAAATATGTACATTTAGGAACATACCGGTTGTTAGATGCAAGACTATTCTTAAAGGCATACTGTCACATATGTAAGGACCTTATTTATCTAAAAATGGATAACAAATAAAACATACATTAATTGTTGGAAACCAAATCTAGCTATCGCATCACCGTAACTGAATCATGATGGAGTGATATCCATGTCATCCCTCTCGGCAATTTTAGTTTTTGAATTATGGACCATTACCATAATTAAATTATTTTTACAAAATATCATTAATAAATGGAGTATGGTGGTTATGAAGATGGTTGAATAAAGTACATTTACGGACAAATCAAATTATTTTTGTTCAGGTAATACTTTGTTAAACCATTAAATAGGTCAGTGGTCTGTGACAATATGCCTTTAAAATGAAGTAAACATTGTCATTTTGGTATACAGATCGAAATTTTCATTCAGTATTTACAACTGTTATTATCACGAAGTTATACATGTATGTGTGAATATTTATGATACAGATAGAAAAAAGATGGTATAATATTTAGCCCAAGTTCTACCTCCTACTAAATAATAATAGGGCTAAAATAAAGAGTTTCTGTATTATTTGTATTTTTGAAATGCTCGTTCTAAATTTGCGACAAAGTTTTAAATTAAATGGATTATATATTTTATATTAATTATTATTTTTGGAATTGCGCAAATAAAAACTAATTATATAATATCCGTATTCCCCATTGGTTTAATTTCAAAATTGTCCTAAGTAATTTCTGTCCCGGATTGGGCCTCTGGCCTCCAGAGACCGAACCCGGGGTGGACATGCTCGAAGCCTTAGTGGTATAGGAGCATGGGAAAGTCTTCACACACACACCAAGTTCTAATAGTCTATAATTTTGGACTAGACATGTAAATTAATTAGACAAAAATTTACTATATAAAATGGGTTCTGCGAGATATTTTCTATTATATTGTATCTACTTATACACTCACCCCCACCTAAACCCGCCAACCACCCCTCATCCCACTAACAAACAAACTTTAAAAAACACACATAACTACGCATACGCACACAGACACGCACACAAGTTATTCATGAAGTGCAGACATCATAAGACTACACAAATGAAGTATTATTCCTATATAAAACATATGAATTATTTGACTATGACTGGTATGGCTGTCTGTCGTAAAATATTAATATACATGTATATAACACCAAAGTAAACAATAATTACAAATTGCATAATTTGTTCAGCAGAAATTGCCTATGTCTTAAATAGATTATGATACATAGCCCATTTAGTTAGAAATGTGTTGTGTAAACTTTTACTATCATAAATACTTCTTTCTGTTAGATATCTAGATTTCAGAATATGTTTAAAATATTTCATATTTGGTAAGATATCTGTTACTTTACATTTATAGATAAAGAATGTAGCAAGTAATAGAAACAGATAACAAATTTCATCAGTTGTTGTAATATTATTTTCTCCTAGTAGAATTAATTTGGCATCAAGAATGAATGAATGAATGTTTAACGACACCCCAGCACGAAAAATACATCGGCTATTGGGTGTCAAACTATGGTAATGCAAATAAATAAAGTGATGATCAACATCAATATAAAAATTCAAGAATTAAACAAAAACAGTGTAAAGAACTGTGAAAAAACACAAATATCACAGAATTTCACGGATACTGAATTTTACTCAAAACTTCAATTTTGTGCTGTATTGGCCATTCTCAAAAAGAATGTTACACCCCTGCACCACGGCGAGGTTACAGCACACGCAGAGGTGGCATCAAGAGATAAATATTGAATATGAGAACATTTATCAAGTAAGAATTGTACAAAAGAATTCCGAAAGGTTTTGACTGGTAAGCAGTCCCAGAAAAGATGTAACATGATTTCTGGAGTGCTTTTACAAAATGTACAAAGATTAGTTTCAGCTTTGTAATTTTTTTGTAAAAAAACGTTAGTTGTAATAATTCTATGTAATAATCTGCATTGGAACAACCTTAACTTAGTATCTTGGGTTGTCTTAAAAGGTTTGGAATATAGTGTTGCCCAACCGATTTCAGAATTAAAGAGTTCTTCCCATATTGCTTCTGTCCTTATTTTGTTAACTGGAGTTACTAAAATATAGTAATAGGTTTTAGAGCGTTTTTTGACTGAAAATAGTTTTCTCATAAAAATGGTATCATCCAGAAAGGAGTCGTCTAACGTATTTTTTAATTGCTTGAACAATGTAATAATAAGTTATAAAGGACAGTTCAGTATCGAAGTTATCTTGAATTTCTAACAATGTATGAATTTTACCGCGTGTGTTAAAAACAAATCATTAATCTGAGAAATACCTTTTTGATACCAATTAGAGTTATAAAAAGGCTTTTTATCGATACAAATATTAGAGTTATAAAATATCGGTTCTGTCAAAAATTTATCGAAAGTTGATGGCAAAATGTTATGTGCAAAAGCATTGAAGGCATTCAAACAATCTTTTCAAAATATGTTATTTACTTTGCTGCCAAGACTTTTGCATAGGAATTTCCAAAATAAGCTATATTGTTAAAATCTGGAACTGTCGATAAAAGTAGGTTCTTCCATTTATAATACTTTGTTACATCCAAAATATTTCTCATCCATATAAATTTAAAGGCTTTTACACACGCATATACATCTACCATACCGAGACCACCTTCACTAACAGGACGACAAGCTATTGTTATTTTGATTCTATCAGGTTTCATACCCCAGAGGAATCTAAATGGAATATTGTTTAATTCTTTAAGAAAGTCTCCAGGCGGATTTAGAAGGGTCAAGAAAAAGTAATTAAGTTTAGAAATAAGTAAAGACTTAATAATTGCAATTTTGCTGAGAGGTGTAATAATACGTTTCGTTCATCTATTAATACTTTGTTTGATTTCGAACAGTTTAGTTTTAAAAATGATATGACTCTATACATCCGTATTTATTGTTAACGTAATTACAAGAATTGTGAACATTTTAGGGTTCCATTCTAGTTGTAAGTGTGGTAGATATATGTCTTTACTATTTTTCTTAGCTCCGATCCAAATCACTTGAGATTTGTCAAAGTTAATATTTAAAATCCAGACATGTCGGCAAATTCGTTCAATACTGTAACTGTATTTTCAAGAGATATTTTACTCCCATCAAGAATGAACTCAGTGTCATCTACATATTGTATCATAAGGAGATGTTCATTATTGATGGAAAGACCTTTGATATTTGGATTGTTTTTAACCATAAGCGCTAAAATGTCTGCACATAATAAAAATATATAGGGAGAAATAGGGTTGCCTTGTCTACAGCCTCTACGAATTTCAAACCATGGCGATAAAGTGCCATTAATTATTAAACAATATTTAATATTTTTATGGAATATTTGAACCCATCTTCTTATGTCATTACAAAAAAACACAAAAAACCCCCCAAAAAAACCCAACAACATGAAAGGGTATTATCAATGAAGGACCAAGATACGGAGTCAAAGGCCTTTTCAAAGTCTATCAAAAATAACATCCCAGGAATATTTAACGTTTCAGCACTCACTATAGAATCATATAATAAATGGATGTTGTCACCAATATATCGGTTTGCCATAAATGTGAATGTTTTGAAGAGATAAACACATACTGTAAGCCACCCGGCTAACAAAAGGAACATGTCGGGAACGGTAGAAAATATCAGTTCATATTTATTCACTGCAACAGTTAAGCAGCCAAAATAACACAGCAACATCAACATCATTATCATGTAGATTCTGTCTGGTGTTCCAGTGAAGCTAAGCGAGCAAAAGCAGCGTATTTAGGAATGCAAGCACAATAATTTCATTTGGTTTAAATACTTGTAACTGCTTGTAAACAGTGTCAATCTCCATTCCGAATGTCAGGCCTAAATAGTTAACTGTTTGTTATAAAGGTAATCATTTTCTTTTTATTATTATTTGAGGTGTTATGACTTTAACGCCGAAATTCAAAGTGATAAACAAACGTTCATTCGCGCCTTTTATAATTTTCATATGACGTCACATGATGTCATCTAACCAATCGCATTACGTTTATTTGGCTTGACGATACACCAGATAGGATCTGTTTCAAAAAGAAAATGCTAAATAACCTTATAAATAACGGATCCAGAATCTACTATTACAGAGCATTCATGTGCACGTTACTGCCCCAAAATCAAGTAAGTATTGGCTGTACAATTTATAGAACAAACACAGAGTCGGCCATTCCACTTGCTTCGAACATTTACGTTTATTGCTACTTGTAAATACGAAGGGGCAAACTCTGCCCCAAACGGAATTAGTGGGGCACAGCAATACTTAATGCTATAAACAGTTAATTTTACGATATGTCAATGTAAAACAATGTCGCATTATTTTGTGGTAATGTATCCAAAAGCTGTGCCATAAAAATAGACTACCAACATAACAGCTGTTAGATACAACAATATTCTTCAAAGAGTATCTCGTCCACATCTACAATTTCCATAACCTTTTACACGTGCGTATCAATTATTTATATTTTAAATAGTTAAAGTAAAGTTTGTTTTATTTAACGACGCCACTAGAGCACATTGATTTTTTTATCTTATCATCGGCTATTGGACGTCAAACGTATGGTCATTCTGACACTGTTTTTTTTAGAGGAAACCCGCTGTCGCCACATAGGCTACTCTTTTACGACAGGCAGCAAGGGATCTTTTATTTGCGCTTCCCACAGGCAGGATAGCACAAACCATGGCCTTTGTTGAACCAGTTATGGATCAATGGTAGATGCAAGTGGTTTACACCTACCTATTGAGCCTTGCGGAGCACTCACTCAGGGTTTGGAGTCGGTATCTGAATTAAAAATCCCATGCCTCGACTGGGATCCGAACCCAGTACCTACCAGCCTGTAGACCGATGGCCTAACCACGACGCCACCGAGGCCGGTTTTAAATAGTTAACTAAATCTGGTACTAAATTCCAGTTGCCACACAATTATAAATGTATTGTCTAAAGTATTTCAGTAATATCTTATATGTTGACGAAAAAGGTTGGACTATTTGTATTCGAACCATTAACATTGGTTAGAGTGTATGACGTATGGTCTGTTTATAGACATAATTTACATTATTACCCATTGTGTCAAAAAAATTATTTTTAATTTTAAAAGTAAAACTTAAAAAAATATATCACTGCCCCTCTGCCATTTGATTTATAAGAAGTAAAATAAAATGAGTATCCACATTACTGCTGAATGATCTTTTCACGTTTCTTACAAAGGTTAGCATTCTGAAGAGAATAAGTGATATCAAGCTAGTAACGAAGGTGTTATCAAGCAGTGATAAGGGTTACCAGTAAACATGAAGCGTGGTTCTATGATAACATGAAATATCTGTCTGATCTTGACATTTCTTGAGCTTGCCATTTCTTGTGGAAGATTACCTGTAAAATGTGCGCTTTTGGATGCTGTAGAACTGTATTTTAAAAACATTTCTTACAAGAAGCGCCGATCATAAACGATGCATCCTCCCTGAATACTCAAGGCATGGGATTTTTAACCCAGATACCGACTCCAAACCCTGAGTGAGTGCTCCGCAAGGCTGAATAATGGAATTGCCCTTGCATTGACCAGTGATCCATCCCTAAATACTGAAAGTGCCCTTTTTAATGCTACGTCCCCTTCCTGAATACTGGTTGTGACCCTTTTGAACGTCACATCTGTTCCCTTGAATACTGGAAATGCACTTTTGAAACATTGCATACCCACCCCAATTACTGGTGGTGCCATTGTTCAACGTTACACCCCTCCCTTGAAATCTCATACATCCATCTTTGACGTATTTGTAGCTGCTATCTGTCTTCACTTTCCCATTGAACTTATCAAAATTTCTACACTATTAATTTATAAGTAGTGAAACGTATATTCAATATTGATTAATCTAAAAATCAGCAATTCTGCGATAAATTTAATCTTCATAGAACGTTTTTGGCTCCAGTGTTTTAGTTATTTAGCGGAATGCTTGCGATTGGACTGGTCGCTTTCTGACTGCTTTGGTCAACTGAACACCAATGTTTTACAATGCCATCGAATACAAAAACACCAGCCATGCTGAACCTCATTCGATTACTCCTCACAATTTATCAGACTATTTCGGCCAACGCTTATACGAAATCTGCTTATTTTGAAACATCTGGAAAAGGTTTGAATCAGGGCTCGAAACAGACCAAGACCGGTGGTGTTTCAGTTCGAGGGATCATGGAGTGTGCGGTTCTAGCGACATCATCTGATGGGTTCGGGTTCTACTACGACGACAAGACAAAGAGCTGCGTGACGTCACTCAAAGAACCGAAAACTTCCGATTATTCTGCAGATCTCTGGCGTAAGCCTGGTAAGCTGTAGATGTAGTAATTTGAGAGGCGGTGTTCACCAACGAAGACATCAAATAGACGGAGAGAAATGCGATTCTTTTCAAAGGTCGAATTTATGGTATTAAGTTTTTTTTATTGTTGATTGTTTTAAAAATTGTTTTTGAACAGATCTATGTTTGAAGGCTTATTGTTTGGAATATGAAGTAAATTTTTAAGCTTAGAGATAGCCAAGGAGATTTTTTTTCTTTAATTACATTTGTTGGTTAGCTGTAATGAGGTGTGGTATTCATCCACCGGGTTTTCCTTGTGACAAAAGTGGGTCATTTGCAAACAAACATTGAATAGTTAAACCTTATTTGAAATGAAGATTTTTGTAAGGTTAAATTAACAATTTTCCCATAAATATATGTGTAATATCCGCCAACTCCCGATTGGATGTTGTTTGTATGGGTGTAAACATTGCCAAATATGCATTTTGGGCACATTGTGATGGAAGTGACACAAACATTTATATAAAAAATATTTAAAACGAATCCTCTTTATAATTATGACCTTTTTTGTAATTTCCTTGAGACAAAATGTACCTGTATTTTGGACAAAATATTTGGTTCGTTTTAACAGTTAAATTGTTATACGTAGTTCTATAAATTGAAATTTATTAATAATATATAGCGACATGAAACGGTACAGTCAGTTCGTTCTATGCAGTAGTTCGTTCTAAACATGTTTGTTGATTGATTTGATTTCAACTTATTTTCGTGCTTATATCCAATTAAGGTTCAAGCACGCTGTCCTGGGCACACACCTCAGCTATCTGGGCTGCCTGTCCAGGACAGTGGGTTAGTTGTTAGTTTGTTAGTGGTTAGTGAGAGAGAAGAGGGTGTAGTGGCCTTACACCTACCCATTGAGCCCTTAAGAACTCGCTCTGGGTTGGAGCCGGTACCGAGCTGCGAACCCTGTACCTACCAGCCTGTAGTCCGATGGCTTAACCACTACGCCACCGTGTACGTTACTGTAAACATTTATAGAAATTATTAATTATCAACATCATCATTCTCACATGTTGATGATGAGCTATTGCAACATGTCTTATGGAATGGCTTGAAATAGCCCAGTTTGAAATTGTTCAAGATCTACATGATTTACCAGCAATCTTCAGACTTTTTCTAATTCACCTGCCTCGGTGGCGTCGTGGTTAGGCCATCGGTCTTCAGGCTGGTAGGTACTGGGTTCGGATCCCAGTCGAGGCATGGGATTTTTAACCCAGATACCGACTCCAAACCCTGAGTGAGTGCTCCGCAAGGCTCAATGGGTGTAAACCGCTTGCACCGACCAGTGATCCATAACTGGTTCAACAAAGGCCATGGTTTGGGCTATCCTGCCTGTGAGAAGCGCAAATAAAAGATCCCTTGCTGCTAATCGGAAGAGTAGGCCATGTAGTGGCGACAGCGGGTTTCCTCTCAAAATCTGTGTGGTCCTTAACCATATGTCTGACGCCATATAACCGTAAATAAAATGTGTTGAGTGCGTCGTTAAATAAAACATTTCTTTCTTTCTTTCTTTCTTTCTTCCTAATTCACTCCGTGTGTGTTCTGAAAAGGAACTCTGGGTGAATGTAATCGCCAGTCCATTCTGTTAACAAGTAGCTACTTCACCATGTCCCAAATACTGGGTGGAATAGTGGTCGGTATACTTTGCTTACATCTGTAGCCTGCTTAAACAGTGATAATGTCAATTCATAATTAAACTAAACTAACATTTCTGTTCAAAGGTGTCAGTGAAGACATTTGGATTGGTTACGCTACTGTCAAGTGATTGCATGTAACATGGTGAAGTTATAGAGGATAATAAGCGAGTTACCAGTTGTTATCAAATTTGTATACCAAGTGAAATAATATTTTGTTGTCACAAAATTTAGGGGGTAAAAAAGTAAAATTATTTCACTCGGGACATAGAGTTAAGAATAACTGGGACCAACTTTGTTAAAATGATTATTCTTTGTATTACCTTAGCATTTCTCTGTAAAAACCTTTTGTTTTTGTTACCCATGCATGAATATACATGACTACATTTATAGATAAACTTTACACACTATTCTAATTGAGTATTGCTATAACTGTGTATTTTATTCATGACTGGTGAACGTTAAAAACAATCAAAGTTCTGTTTAAAAAAATCTGCAATGGATTGCATTAAAATAGCAGTTTATTACAAATTTAACAGTAAACATCTGAGAGGCATAAATGCAAATTCTTTTAACTTCTTTAAGCTTGTATGCACGCGTTAACGTGCATTTAACATCCTTTCGACTGCCTTGTGCAGAGATACGATTTTGATATCAGAATACGGTTTTCTCATTTAGATTTAGAGTTAATTGGCACCCATGACAACGTAATCAGCATTTGTGTAAAATACTTCCAGTTAACGTCTGTAGATGTAGAAATATTTTCACACATGTATCTGAAGAAGGTTTTCATTGTCTGTAGCTGTAGACAGTGTTTTCCTCAACTGTAGCTGTAACAAGGTTGTAACGTCTGTACCTGTAGAAGGGTTTTTCATGGATGTAGCTGTAGAAAGTGTTTTCCTCAACTGTAACTGTAAAAAGGTTGTAACGTCTGTACCTGTAGAACGGTTTTTCATGTCTGTACCTGTACAAAGTTTTTAATGTCTGTAGCTGTAGAAAGGTTTTTGTGTCTGTAGCTGTAGAAAGGTTTTTGTGTATGTAGCTGTAGAAAGGTTTTAGTGTGTGTAGCTGTAGAAAGGTTTTAATATCTGTAGCCGTAGAAAGGTTTTTGTGTCTGTAGCTGTAGAAAGGTTTTTGTGTCTGTAGCTGTAAACAGGTTTTAGTGTGTGTAGCTGTAGAAACGATTTAGTGTGTGTAGCTGTAGAAAGGTTTTAGTGTGTGTAGCTGTAGAACGGTTTCAATGTATGTAGCTGTAGAAATGTTTCAATGTGTGTAGCTGTAGAAAGGTGTTTGTGTCTGTAGCTGTAGAAAGGTGTTTGTGTCTGTAGCTGTAGAAAGGTTTTAATGTGTGTAGCTGTAGAAAGGTTTTAGTGTATGTAGCTGTAGAAAGGTTTTTGTGTCTGTAGCTGTAGAAAGGTTTTTGTGTCTGTAGCTGTAGAAAGATTTTAGTGTGTGTAGCTGTAGAAAGGTTTTTGTGTATGTAGCTGTAGAAAGGTTTTAGTGTGTGTAGCTGTAGAAAGGTTTTTGTGTATGTAGCTGTAGAAAGGTTTTTGTGTATGTAGCTGTAGAAAGGTTTCAATATATGTAGCTGTAAAATGTAGAAAGGGTTTTCCTCAAATGTAGCTGTAACAAGGTTGTAACGTCTGTACCTGTAGAACGGTTTATCATGCCTGTAGCTGTAGACAGTGTTTTCCTCAACTGTAGCTGTAACAAGGTTGTAACGTCTGTACCTGTAGAACGGTTTATCATGTCTGTAGCTGTAGAAAGTGTTTTCCTCAACTGTAGCTGTAACAAGGTTGTAACGTCTGTACCTGTAGAACGGTTTTTCATGTCTGTACCTGTACAAAGTTTTTAATGTCTGTAGCTGTAGAAAGGTTTTTGTGTCTGTAGCTGTAGAAAGGTTTTTGTGTATGTAGCTGTAGAAAGGTTTTAGTGTGTGTAGCTGTAGAAAATGTTTTAATATCTGTAGCCGTAGAAAGGTTTTTGTGTCTGTAGCTGTAGAAAGGTTTTTGTGTCTGTAGCTGTAGAAAGGTTTTAATGTGTGTAGCTGTAGAAAGGTTTTAGCGTGTGTAGCTGTAGAAAGGTTTTAGTGTGTGTAGCTGTAGAACGGTTTCAATGTATGTAGCTGTAGAAATGTTTCAATGTGTGTAGCTGTAGAAAGGTGTTTGTGTCTGTAGCTGTAGAAATGTTTTTGTGTCTGTAGCTGTAGAAAGGTTTTAGTGTGTGTAGCTGTAGAACGGTTTCAATGTATGTAGCTGTAGAAATGTTTCAATGTGTGTAGCTGTAGAAAGGTGTTTGTGTCTGTAGCTGTAGAAAGGTTTTTGTGTCTGTAGCTGTAGAAAGGTTTTAGTGTATGTAGCTATACAAAGGTTTTTGTGTCTGTAGCTGTAGAAAGTTTTTAATATCTGTAGCTGTAGAAAGATGTTTGTGTCTGTAGCTGTAGAAAGGTTTTTGTGTCTGTAGCTGTAGAAAGGTTTTGTGTATGTAGCTGTAGAAAGGTTTTAGTGTGTGTAGCTGTAGAAAGGTTTTTGTGTATGTAGCTGTAGAAAGGTTTTTGTGTATGTAGCTGTAGAAAGGTTTCAATGTATGTAGCTGTAAAATGTAGAAAGGGTTTTCCTCAAATGTAGCTGTAACAAGGTTGTAATGTCTGTACCTGTAGAACGTTTTATTATGTCTGTAGCTGTAGACAGTGTTTTCCTCAACTGTAGCTGTAACAAGGTTGTAACGTCTGTACCTGTAGAACGGTTTTTCATGTCTGTAGCTGTAGAAAGGTTTTTGTGTCTGTAGCTGTAGAAAGGTTTTTGTGTATGTAGCTGTTGAAAGGTTTTAGTGTGTGTAACTGTAGAAAATGTTTTAATATCTGTAGCCGTAGAAAGGTTTTTGTGTCTGTAGCTGTAGAAAGGTTTTTGTGTCTGTAGCTGTAGAAAGGTTTTAATGTGTGTAGCTGTAGAAAGGTTTTAGCGTGTGTAGCTGTAGAAAGGTTTTAGTGTGTGTAGCTGTAGAACGGTTTCAATGTATGTAGCTGTAGAAATGTTTCAATGTGTGTAGCTGTAGAAAGGTGTTTGTGTCTGTAGCTGTAGAAATGTTTTTGTGTCTGTAGCTGTAGAAAGGTTTTAGTGTGTGTAGCTGTAGAACGGTTTCAATGTATGTAGCTGTAGAAATGTTTCAATGTGTGTAGCTGTAGAAAGGTGTTTGTGTCTGTAGCTGTAGAAAGGTTTTTGTGTCTGTAGCTGTAGAAAGGTTTTAGTGTATGTAGCTATACAAAGGTTTTTGTGTCTGTAGCTGTAGAAAGTTTTTAATATCTGTAGCTGTAGAAAGATGTTTGTGTCTGTAGCTGTAGAAAGGTTTTTGTGTCTGTAGCTGTAGAAAGGTTTTTGTGTATGTAGCTGTAGAAAGGTTTTAGTGTGTGTAGCTGTAGAAAGGTTTTTGTGTATGTAGCTGTAGAAAGGTTTTTGTGTATGTAGCTGTAGAAAGGTTTCAATGTATGTAGCTGTAAAATGTAGAAAGGGATTTCCTCAAATGTAGCTGTAACAAGGTTGTAATGTCTGTACCTGTAGAACGTTTTATTATGTCTGTAGCTGTAGACAGTGTTTTCCTCAACTGTAGCTGTAACAAGGTTGTAACGTCTGTACCTGTAGAACGGTTTTTCATGTCTGTAGCTGTAGAAAGGTTTTTGTGTCTGTAGCTGTAGAAAGGTTTTTGTGTATGTAGCTGTTGAAAGGTTTTAGTGTGTGTAGCTGTAGAAAGGTTTTAATATCTGTAGCTGTAGAAAGGTTTTTGTGTCTGTAGCTGTAGAAAGGTTTTTGTGTCTCTAGCTGTAGAAAGGTTTCAATGTATGTAGCTGTAGAAAGGTTTTAGTGGGTGTAGCTGTAGAAAGGTTTTAGTGTGTGTAGCTGTAGAACGGTTTCAATGTATGTAGCTGTAGAAATGTTTCAATGTGTGTAGCTGTAGAAAGGTGTTTGTGTCTGTAGCTGTAGAAAGGTTTTTGTGTCTGTAGCTGTAGAAAGGTTTTAATGTGTGTAGCTGTAGAAAGGTTTTAGTGTATGTAGCTGTAGAAAGGTTTTTGTGTCTGTAGCTGTAGAAAGTTTTTAATATCTGTAGCTGTAGAAAGATTTTTGTGTCTGTAGCTGTAGAAAGATTTTTGTGTCTGTAGCTGTAGAAAGGTTTTTGTGTATGTAGCTGTAGAAAGGTTTTAGTGTGTGTAGCTGTAGAAAGGTTTTTGTGTATGTAGCTGTAGAAAGGTTTTTGTGTATGTAGCTGTAGAAAGGTTTCAATATATGTAGCTGTAAAAATGTTTCAATGTGTGTAACTGTAGAAAGGGTTTTCCTCAACTGTAGCTGTATCAAGGTTGTAACGTCTGTACCTGTAGAAGGGTTTTTCATGTATGTAGCTGTAGAAAGTGTTTTCCTCAACTGTAGCTGTAACAAGGTTGTAACATCTGTACCTGTAGCACGGTTTATCATGTCTGTAGCTGTAGAAAGTGTTTTCCTCAACTGTAGCTGTAACAAGATTGTAACGTCTGTACCTGTAGAACGGTTTTTCATGTCTGTACCTGTACAATGTTTTTAATGTCTGTAGCTGTAGAAAGGTTTTTGTGTCTGTAGCTGTAGAAATGTTTTTGTGTCTGTAGCTGTAGAAATGTTTTTGTGTATGTAGCTGTAGAATGGTTTTAATGTGTGTAGCTGTAGAAAGGTTTAGTGTCTGTAGCTATAGAAAGGGTTTAATGTATGTGCCTGTAGAAAGGTTTTAGTGTGTGTAGCTGTAGAAAGGTTTTAGTGTGTGTAGCTGTAGAAAGGTTTTTGTGTCTGTAGCTGTAGAAAGGTTTTTGTGTCTGTAGCTGTAGAAAGGTTTTAATGTGTGTAGCTGTAGAAAGGTTTTAGTGTATGTAGCTGTAGAAAGGTTTTTGTGTCTGTAGCTGTAGAAAGTTTTTAATATCTGTAGCTGTAGAAAGATTTTTGTGTCTGTAGCTGTAGAAAGTTTTTTGTGTCTGTAGCTGTAGAAAGGTTTTTGTGTATGTAGCTGTAGAAAGGTTTTAGTGTGTGTAGCTGTAGAAAGGTTTTTGTGTATGTAGCTGTAGAAAGGTTTTTGTGTATGTAGCTGTAGAAAGGTTTCAATATATGTAGCTGTAAAAATGTTTCAATGTGTGTAACTGTAGAAAGGGTTTTCCTCAACTGTAGCTGTAACAAGGTTGTAACGTCTGTACCTGTAGAAGGGTTTTTCATGTATGTAGCTGTAGAAAGTGTTTTCCTCAACTGTAGCTGTAACAAGGTTGTAATATCTGTACCTGTAGCACGGTTTATCATGTCTGTAGCTGTAGAAAGTGTTTTCCTCAACTGTAGCTGTAACAAGGTTGTAACGTCTGTACCTGTAGAACGGTTTTTCATGTCTGTACCTGTACAATGTTTTTAATGTCTGTAGCTGTAGAAAGGTTTTTGTGTCTGTAGCTGTAGAAATGTTTTTGTGTCTGTAGCTGTAGAAATGTTTTTGTGTATGTAGCTGTAGAATGGTTTTAATGTGTGTAGCTGTAGAAAGGTTTAGTGTCTGTAGCTATAGAAAGGGTTTAATGTATGTGCCTGTAGAAAGGTTTTAGTGTGTGTAGCTGTAGAAAGTTTTTAGTGTGTGTAGCTGTAGAAAGGTTTTAGTGTATGTAGCTGTAGAAAGGTTTTTGTGTATGTAGCTGTAGAAAGTTTTTAATGTCTGTAGCTGTAGAAAGGTTTTTGTGTCTGTAGCTGTAGAAAAGTTTTTGTGTATGTAACTGTAGAAAGGTTTAATGTATGTAGCTGTAGAAAGGTTTTAGTGTGTGTAGCTGTAGAAAGGTTTTAATGTATGTAGCTGTAGAAAGGTTTTAGTGTGTGTAGCTGTAGAAAGGTTTTAGTATATGTAGCTGTAGAATTTTTTTTGTGTATGCACCTATAGAAAGGTTTTTGTAGAAAGGTTTTGATGTGTATAGCTGTAGAAAGTTTTTATGTATGTAGCTGTAGAAAGGTTTTAATGTATGTAGCTGTAGAAAGGTTTTAGTGTGTGTGTAGAAAGGTTTTAGTAGCTGTAGAAAGGTTTTAATGTGTGTAGCTGTCTGTAGAAAGGTTTTTGTGTATGTAGCTGTAGAAAGGTTTTTTCTGTATGTAGCTGTAGAAAGGTTTTAATGTGTGTAGCTGTAGAAAGGTTTTAGTGTGTGTAGCTGTAGAAAGGTTTTAATATATGTAGCTGTAGAAATGCTTTATGTCTCTTGCTGTAGAAAGGTTTTTATGTCTGTAGCTGTAGAAAGGTTTTTGTGTATGTAGCTGTAGAAAGGTTTTAATGTATGTAGCTGAAGAAAGGTTTTAATGTGTATAGCTGTAGAAAGGTTTTAATGTATGTAGCTGTAGAAAGGTTTTAATGTATGTAGCTGTAGAAAGGTTTTAATGTATGTAGCTGTAGAAAGGTTTTGATGTGTATAGCTGTAGAAAGGTTTTTATGTATGTAGCTGTAGAAAGGTTTTAATGTATGTAGCTGTAGAAAGGTTTTAGTGTGTGTAGCTGTAGAAAGGTTTTAGTATATATAGCTGTAGAAAGTTTTTTGTGTATGCACCTATAGAAAGGTTTTAATGTATGTAGCTGTAGAAAGGTTTTAATGTGTGTAGCTGTAGAAAGGTTTTAATGTGTGTAGCTGTAGAAAGGTTTTAATGTATGTAGCTGTAGAAATACTTTATGTCTCTAGCTGTAGAAAAGTTTTATGTCTGTAGCTGTAGAAAGGTTTTTGTGTATGTAGCTGTAGAAAGGTTTTAATGTATGTAGCTGTAGAAAGGTTTTAGTGTGTGTAGCTGTAGAAAGGTTTTAGTATATGTAGCTGTAGAAAGTTTTTTGTGTATGCACCTATAGAAAGGTTTTAATGTATGTAGCTGTAGAAAGGTTTTAATGTGTGTAGCTGTAGAAAGGTTTTAATGTGTGTAGCTGTAGAAAGGTTTTAATGTATGTAGCTGTAGAAATGCTTTATGTCTCTAGCTGTAGAAAAGTTTTATGTCTGTAGCTGTAGAAAGGTTTTTGTGTATGTAGCTGTAGAAAGGTTTTAATGTATGTTGCTGTAGAAAGGTTTTAATGTATGTAGCTGTAGAAAGGTTTTAATGTGTGTAGCTGTAGAAAGGTTTTAATGTGTGTAGCTGTAGAAAGGTTTTAATCTATGTAGCTGTAGAAATGCTTTATGTCTCTAGCTGTAGAAAAGTTTTATGTCTGTAGCTGTAGAAAGGTTTTTGAGTATGTAGCTGTAGAAAGGTTTTAATGTCTGTAGCTGTAGAAAGGTTTTAATGTATGTAGCTGTAGAAAGGTTTTTATGTCTGTAGCTGTAGAAAGGTTTTTATGTCTGTAGCTGTAGAAAGGTTTTTGTGTATGTAGGTGTAGAAAGGTTTTAATGTGTGTAGCTGTAAAAAGGTTTTTATGTATGTAGCTGTAGAAATGTTGTTCACAAAGGCATTTCACAGGAAAAGAGGACATTTCAGATTTTCTTTTTCTTAAATATGAATCAAATTCAATCTAGTGTTTATTTGCAACAATGTATTCAATATATATTTCTGCACATAAAATGATGGTTTGGCATGTTGATAGCTACTTTAAATTTGTAGGTGTGTCTTTTTAAAACTGTCATCAATAAAAAATAATAAAGTTATGGACAACAGCAATATCAAACATTGCACTAAACATACAAAAAGAACATTTGATATGGTACTACAATTTAGAGAAGTGATCTTTTTGTATGAAATAATGTGACTTTGTACTGACATAAATATATTCTTGTCATATATTTTCTAAAACTTATCACTTATATTTTGGAAACTATTTCCTATAGTTTGCAAGACGTATGTTTGCTATATGTCATCCAACACAATCTTTTACTCTTGTAAATGTATGCTAATATCCATTAACAACATACATTTTCGTTCTCAAAAATACATTTGTTTGTGAAAGCAACCCAGTGGACATGCGATAACATAGTAGACGAGGTTTAAAGTCCACGAAGTTACTTATAACAATCATGTAATGAACCAACTGAGTAACAGTAAACACTTAAATTATCTACATTTAATGATGAGAACAGACTGATACAGCAATAGGAATGAGTAGCAAGGTCACATGGCTAAATACAGACATATGTTTACATATGTGAGGTATCCATCAGATGTAAATGATGTAAGAAGCATTCAGAATAAATAACATTTAACCTCATCTGTTGAACATTTAATCCAAGTGAGTAAAATCATTATTAACGACACGTCAAAATTAATAACATATTGGCAACTGGGCATCGAACAAAGATATGTATCAGTATAGCACATACAAGACTGAACTACAAACCAATACTATTTATTTAGGGTAGAAAAACTCAAATTTCCATTACTTCAAATGACAAGATCATATATTATTTCTGTATTGTTCAACACTTTTGTATTTTATATCTTAAATGCATGAATGCATTCTTATACCATTTATAAAACTTAAACTCATAAAATGGTGTCAGTATGTTGCTGCTGTGTGTTGTTTGTGTTGCTGCTGTGTGTTGTTTGTGTTGCTGCTTCTAGTGCTTCTGTTGTTGTTGTAGCTGCTGCTACTGATGCTTCTGTTGTTACTATTGTTTGTTGCTGTTTCTGCTTCTGTTGCTGGTGTTGTTATTGTCGTATTGCCATTGTTGCTGCTGCAGCTTCTGCTTCTGTTGTTGTTTGTTGCTGCTGCAACAACTATTGGTGGTGCTATTGCTTCTGTGGTTGTTGTTCTTTTGGTTGGATAGTTGGTGGTCTTTGCATCTGTTTTGTTTGATTGAGTTGTTTGCTAAAGTTTCAGCACTTGAAAATTTCACGAACAGTCAAATATTTATCCTTTTTATTTGAAACCAATTGCTCCCAAGATGGGGATGAAGTTAAATGGAAGAGTGACGGTCGATGCTACACCACATCGATACGATTTCAAATCTATTCGAGGGACACTAAATACTGGTGCGCGAAGTCCTACAATGGTATTTTGGCCTGTCTAAAAAATTCAAGACGCAACCATGACATGAACACGTGCTTGGGCTTTTACTCTAAAGGTTAGTACTGAGAAGATACCTTAGGGCATTCTCATTGTATGCAGATTGCAAACAACGCCCATCAGCGATATGATGCCAGGGACTCCTGAGTTCATTCAAAGAGGTTTACAGTAGATATTTTGAAGATATATTTACTGACCAAAGTGATAGCTGACAGCTGTGGCGGTAGTACTCGTGACATGTGCCACTGGTGGGACAGGATATGATCAATTTTCGTGAACAAGTGGTCTAGTGGATAAGCTGCTGGACAATCAAGCTGACGACAGTGGTTCAAATCCCGTCAAAGCTGGCTCACACATTCATTCATCTTTCTCATCTATCACCTTCTGCCTATCATTCTCATTATCTTAATATAAAAAACTTTCCAATTTATCCCACGATTTCGATCTGTTTCGACCCTTTCTGTCAGTTTCCTCCGACTCTGTCTTCTGAGCTGTCCACACCATCGCTTACCTGTCTCAACTTCCTCCACGGGTGCAGTCTCTGTGTATTTCCCTGCACCCACCTGGCATCCTCGTCCTCTGCCGCTAATAAAGCTGGTCTGACCCACGGCACTAAATAACGGTAGTAGGGGTGCATAGTAGGTGGTTACAAGTGCCTCTTAACAATGCCAGAAGTAACTACTGAACACTCCCCGAAGTGGTCAGACTAAGCCCACAGGTAAAAGCTGATGGGGAATGGCAGGTGTGTGGCACAGATAGCCACAAGAGACAAACACCTGTCGCGGTTGGAGAGACAAGGACTGGGATGTGGAGGTGGACAGCGAAAGAAGTTGAAAGATAGGAGGAGTTGCCAGATCGGGAAGAAATGAGATGGAATTTAAAAGAGAGAAAGGAAAGGGGGCAGTGGGATTAAAAAACCAAAAAACAAAACAAAAAACAAACAACAACTTTCGTGAACACCTGAGATCAACACTGTCATAACATTGATTCATAAGTGCATGTCATCTCTGCTGTCTAATAAACTGGCTAGTGCTGTCAAATAAGAACCATAATTTATTTGTGCCAAAAAAAAGAACAACAACCGTGTTTTTTTGCAGTATAAATCATATGTTTTGAACGATATCGCGATGAGAAAGACGCCGAATATACAGTTTAAAGTGCAAATCAAAATTATACCACACCATGTTCTTTGTTCATTACATATTATTCTTGAAACTTCGTGGAACAAAGAACTGAAACCTGTATTACCATTATAATTATCTGTTACTAAATAGAAATAACAGACATAATAAGCATCAAGATGTTGTCTTTTACAGAGGGACAGTTAGAAATAACAGGCATAATAAGCTTCAAGATGTTGTCTTTTACAGGTGGACAATTATCATCACAACGTAATATTTGCACACATAGACATTTGCACGGACGATTTGGAACAGACTATACTGCACATGATATCATGACACCCGACAGGTGTGATCACAACAGCCTGTATAATAATGAAGTCCGCGACAATCGATTCCATACAGTCTATTTCAAACGTCCAAGAGTTGTGATTCACTTCGTAACTTTTTATCTGTAAAAGTCAACGTTTTGATGTTTATTATACCTGTTTTGTTTGTAGAGTAATAGGTCATCATTATACTCATTGGGTGTTCAAGCTCTCATTTGTGGGTTTTTCATGAAGGCTTTTTTCATTTTTTTCAAGACCCTCATTTGTAACTGACATTTAGAAGTGATATTGGTCTTCATTGTTTAATATATTATTTTGCCTAATCTATCTTTGAAATAAGACTAATTAATCCTAATTTCAGTTAAGGTGTTATTTTTACATTCCACAAGATACATTAATAAATAAATGTTTGATTATCAAACATCTTTCAGACTTCCCCTTAAAAAGCCCAAACTAACCCACTCCGAAAGAAACCCCCCCCCCTCCCCCCCACCACCACTCCCCCCAAAACAACAACAACAACCCATTAATATATATATTTTTAAATCATATTTATTTTACGTGCCATTTTAGATTCAGCATCCTACTGGATTGGACTATTAATTCTGAATGAACATGAACTGACAATCAAAGACGCCGTGTGGCACGATGGAGAGAGGATTAGCGGGAAGCCTAGTGACTGGCCATGGGCAGAAAACCAAACTGATGGCAAGTGTGTCCTAGCAACGTACTCCCTTGGACGATGGTTGTGGCGACTACAGGACTGTATGACTCCACAGTTTTACATCTGTGAACATACAAATTGTTAGATGCAAAAGTATTCTCCAAAAGGGCTGTCTTTAACAGATAAGAACATAAATGTGTACATTGCTGAACATACCAGTTGTTAGATGCAACAGCATTCTTCAAAAGAAATGTCTTGATAAGATAACCACATAAATTGCTTCTTTGACATAGTGACTGTGTTCAAGATTAGATTCTCAGCTGTTATCCAAAAATGAATGAAATATAGAATAGATTACTGCATGACTGTCCGTAAGGCACCATTTATCAAAGGAGTTGTTTTAAAAGATAACTAACAAGAGAAAAACGTAACTGACTAGTGAATAGAATATGTTTTTAAACAGTGAGGTACAAGATAAAAGATACGGATGTAGTTTTTCTATTTCTTAAATATGTTTAAAAAAAAACAAGTTTAAAATAAATGTCAGCGTCTTTTCCAATAACATAGTATTAAACTTTAGACCCATATGAAATGGTATGATAAAATTTGCAAAACAATCTCTGTAAAAATGAAATTCCATAGGTTAAATCTTCCTTTTCGATAAAGGGATGGACGCAGCTGACAGGACAGCCAGGTAAAGCACGCGCAATTCTACCTGTAATCTTTGTGAACCACTTTATCGATTACAAGCAACAATTCTACCTGTAATCTTTGTGAACCACTTTATCGACTACAAGCAACAGTTCTACCTTTAATCTTTGTGAACCACATTATCGATTACAAGCAACAACTCTACCTTTAATCTTTGTGAACCACTTTATCGATTACAAGCAACACTTCTAGGTTTAGTCTTTGTGAACCACATTATCGTTTACAAGCAACAATTCTACCTTTAATCTTTGTTACCCACTTTATCGATTACAAGCAACAACTCTACCTTTAATCTTTGTGAACCACTTTATCGATTACAAGCAACAACTCTACCTTTAATCTTTGTGAACCACATTATCGATTACAAGCAACAATTCTACCTTTAATCTTTGTGAACCACTTTATCGATTACAAGCAACAATTCTACCTTTAATCTTTGTGAACCACTTTATCGACTACAAGCAACAACTCTACCTTTAATCTTTGTGAAACACTTTATCGATTACAAGCAACACTTCTAGGTTTAGTCTTTGTGAACCACATTTTCGATTACAAGCAACAATTCTACCTTTAGACTTACTCTATCTTTAATCTGTGTGAACCACATTATCAATTATTGGCAACAAGTCTAACTTTAATTTTCGTAAACCATTTTATCGATTAAAAGCAACAATTCTAAGTTTAATATTTGTGAAACACATTATCGATTACAAGCAACAATTCTAACTTTTATATTTGTGAAACATATTATCGATTACAAGCAACAATTCTAACTTTAATCTTGATGAACCACATTATCAATTACTGGCAACACGTATAACTAATCTATGTGAACCACATTATTGATTACAAGCAACAATTCTGCCCATCTTGGCTGTTCTATCATTTTGTCTTCTGTACAATGTGATGTTCATTGGTTTAAATAAAACTCTTTTTACTGATAGAAAAAACATTTGGAAGTTTGTATAGGCTTAGAAATAAATGTTTATTTTTTTTTAAAACATTAATCAGTATAGAATTGCATGGCAATGTGTATGTTCCTTTTCTACGCAAATAGACTATAACACGTTTAACAACATTTAAGCTAAACATTAGACCACAAAATATATCTGAAAAAGTGAGCCAAACTCAGACACTGTATAACTTTGCAGTGTTTAGCTATTCTAAATATATTATGAGTGCCATTCAACAAGACTGTGAGGGCATAATCAAGAACACGGCTATCTCTGTCAATATCTTTTTCTTACATGTTTATGTTAAAATCTGACGTCCGTTCTCTCTCTCTCTCTCTCTCTCTCTCTCTCTCTCTCTCTCTCTCTCTCTCTCTCTCTCTCTCTCTCTCTCTCTCCCCCTCTCTCTCTCTCTCTCTTCCCCCCATCTCTCTCTCTCTCTCTCTCTCTCTCTCTCTCTCTCTCTCTCTCTCTCTCTCTCTCTCTCTCTCTCTCTCTCTCTCTCTCTCTCTCTCTCTCAAGTAGAATATATTTTAGTTTATTGAATTTGTGTTGTAATTTATACAGTATCGTATAAATGCTTTAGAAGTTGTATGTAAATGTCACTATTAAAGAAAAGTTAACTATATTGTGGTATAGTTGAAGAAATATGTTATTTGTGTAATGCAAACATTGTTTAATTGGAATAATTGTACAACATGTGAAATGCTGAAATGGTGATTAGTGGATGATGGTGATTGATGGTGATTAGTGGATGAAGGTGATTAGTGGATGATGGTGATTGATGGTGATTAGTGGATGAAGGTGATTAATAAATGATGATGGCGATTAGTAAATGATGGTGATTAGTAAATGATGGTGATTAGTAAATGATGGTGATTAGTGGACGGTGGTAATTAGTGGACGGTGGTAATTAGTGGACGATGGTGATTAGTGAATGATGGTGAATAGTGAATGATGGTGATTAGTGGATGATAGTGATTAATGATTGATGGTGATTAGTAAATGATGGTGATAAGTAAATGATGGTGATTAGTTAGTGGATCATGGTGATCAGTGGATGATGGTGATTAGTAAATGATGGTGATTAGTGAACGATGGTGATTAGTGAACGATGGTAATTAGTGTACAATTGTGATGTTTGTGATATAGTTAGGATATTCAGTAAACAGTGATGGTGTTGATGAGAATATGATCAGTGAATGACGGGTGAACGGCGGTGACGGGTGATGATGGTGATGGCTATGGTGATCGGCGAATGGTGGTGACGGGTGATGATGGTAATGGCTATGGTGATCGGCGAATGGTGGTGACGGGTGATGATGGTGATGGTTATGGTGATCGGCGAATGGTGGTGAGGGTGATGATGGTGATGGTTATGGTTATCGGCTAATGGTGGTGACGGGTGATGATGGTGATGGTTGTGGTGATCGGCGAATGGCGGTAACGGGTGATGATGGTGATGGCTATGGTGATCGACGAATGGCGGTGACAGGCGATGATGGTGATGGTTATGGTGATCGGCGAATGGTTTTGAGGGTGATAGTAGTGATGGTTATGGTTATCGGCGAATGGTGGTGACGGGTGATGCTGGTTATCGACGAATGGTGGTGAGGGTGATGATGGTGATGGTTATGGTTATCGGCGAATGGTGGTGAGGGTGATGATGGTGATGGTTATCGGCGAATGGTGGTGAGGGTGATGATGGTGATGGTGATGGTGATGGTGATGGTTATCGGCGAATGGTGGTGACGGGTGATGATGGTGATGGCTGTGGTGATTAGCGAATGGTGGTGACGGGTGATGATGGTGATGGCTATGGTGATCGGTGAATGGTGGTGACGGGTGATGATGGTGATGGTTATGGTGATCGGCGAATGGTGGTGAGGGTGACGATGGTGATGGTTATGGTTATCGGCGGATGGTGGTGACGGGTGATGATGGTGATGGTGATGGTTATCGGCGAATAGTGGTGAGGGTGATGATGGTGATGGTGATCGTTATCGGCGAATGGTGGTGACGGGTGATGATGGTGATGGTTATGGTTATAGGCGAATGGTGGTGACGGGTGATGATGGTGATGGTTATGGTTATCGGCGAATGGTGGTGACGGGTGATGATGGTGATGGCTATGGTGATTGGCGAATGGTGGTGACGGGTGATGATGGTGATGGCTATGGTTATCGGCGAATGGTGATGACGGGTGATGATGGTGATGGTTATGGTTATCGGCGAATGGTGGTGACGGGTAATGATGGTGATGGTTGTGGTTATCGGCGAATGGTGGTGACGGGTAATGATGGTGATGGTTGTGGTTATCGGCGAATGGTGGTGAGGGTGATGATGGTGATGGTTGTGGTGATCGACGAATGGCGGTGACGGGTGATGATGGTGATGGCTGTGGTGATCGACGAATGGCGGTGACAGGTTATGATGGTGATGGTTATGGTTATCGGCGAATGGTGGTGACGGGTGATGATGGTATTTATGGTGATCAACGAATGGTAATGACAAGTTATGCCGATGTTGATCATGGTAATTGGTGAACGGTGATGAAAAGCATGATGACGGTGGTGATTATGATGAACGGTGATGTCGAACTGTGAAATGTGTTAAAAGCTGCAACATTATAACATTTTAACGAATGAATTGTATATGCATTTTGTTTGTGTGTGGAGTGTTTTATTATTACTGTGATTAAGTAGTAAATGGCTCCTGACTTTTTGTTTCTTTTGGGTACACAACTTGTGACTGAGATATCTGTCCTGCGCTAGTTTTGAGTGAGTAGACTAGTCTGGGGTGGCAGTAACGTTCTTTTTGAGCAGTGCAGGGAGGATGTGTTCGAGTTGTGATTGAGATCTGTCCTGTGCTAGTTTTGAGTGAGTAGACTAGTCTGGGGTGGCAGTAACGTTCTTTTTGAGCAGTGCAGGGAGGATGTGTTCGAGTTGTGACTGAGATCTGTCTTGTGCTGGTTTTGATTGAGTAGACTAGTCTGGGGTGGCAGTAACGTTCTCTTTGAGCAGTGCAGGGGGGATGTGTTCGAGGTGTGATTGAGATATGTCCTGCGCTAGTTTTGAGCAGGGAGGGTGTGTTGTCCAGTAGAGGATCTCAACGGGAGTGGCACGCCTCCTATAAATAAAACACGATCCTAGATAGAGATTCATGGAATCAACGACTACTTTGTGAAAATCCCATTCGACTCTGCCTTGAGCCGAGATATGGTATTGATAGCGGAGAACGGTTTTCTCATTCCGATTACATAGGTTTCAATAGTTTAATGCTATTAACACAGTGAACGTTTCCTTTGTGTTGTTTTAGCGCAATGTTAAATGAATAACAGACTGTGAAACTCAACGGTACGGAGAGCAAGCTGTTCTCATTGGGTATCTCTTTTATGTATAAAAACCCCGAATATCTATAAGATACCTTTATTTGCTGACACGTAATTGCCATGGTTTACAGTCATTAGCTGTTAAGCTGGGGCAACAATTAAAATCACTAGTGTCCTTGATTGGTGTAATTTGAGTAGACACGCAGGTCTCCCGATAGAGTTGACATTGCGACTGTGAAACTCAAGGGTACGGAGAGGAAGCTTTTCTCACTGGGTATCTCTTTTATGTATAAACACGCGAATATGTATACGAGACATATATTTGCTGACACATAATTGCCACGCTTTGTAGGTGTTAAGCTGGGGCAACACTTAAAATCACTAGTTTCTTTGATTGGTGTAAATTTAGTTTAACACAAATTTGTCTGATTGCTTGCCCTTAATTAACTGAAGACTAAGTTATTACGTAAAGATCACGTGACAGAATAACAATTAATTGAATCGTACATGCACAGCTATATATATATATATATATATATATATATATATATATATATATATATATATATATATATATATATATAAATTGCATTTGAATATAGTTGTAAATGTTGCACTGTGACAATATGATTGCTTACTTTACCCGTATCTTGACTGGCTAGTCTATGCATGCATTGTATGATTCTAATTTGAATATAGTTGTAAATGTTGCACTGTGACAAATACGATTGCTTACTTTACCCGTATCTTGACTGGCTAGTCTATGCATGCATTGTATGATTCTAATTTGAATATAGTTGTAAATGTTGCACTGTGACAATATGATTGCTTACTTTACCCGTATCTTGACTGGCTAGTCTATGCATGCATTGTATGATTCTAATTTGAATATAGTTGTAAATGTTGCACTGTGACAATATGATTGCTTACTTTACCCGTATCTTGACTGGCTAGTCTATGCATGCATTGTATGATTCTAATTTGAATATAGTTGTAAATGTTGCACTGTGACAAATACGATTGCTTACTTTACCCGTATCTTGACTGGCTAGTCTATGCATGCATTGTATGATTCTAATTTGAATATAGTTGTAAATGTTGCACTGTGACAAATACGATTGCTTACTTTACCCGTATCTTGACTGGCTAGTCTATGCATGCATTGTATGATTCTAATTTGAATATAGTTGTAAATGTTGCACTGTGACAATATGATTGCTTACTTTACCCGTATCTTGACTGGCTAGTCTATGCATGCATTGTATGATTCTAATTTGAATATAGTTGTAAATGTTGCACTGTGACAAATACGATTGCTTACTTTACCCGTATCTTGACTGGCTAGTCTATGCATGCATTGTATGATTCTAATTTGAATATAGTTGTAAATGTTGCACTGTGACAATATGATTGCTTACTTTACCCGTATCTTGACTGGCTAGTCTATGCATGCATTGTATGATTCTAATTTGAATATTTGGAAACAATCTAACATCAGCTTGTGTGTCGTTTAACATGTATGTCGCAATTACATTATAATATGTGTAACACTTTCTTCCAGCATTAAAATCACCTTGTAATAAAAGAAGTCTGTTTTGCTTTGTGTGTTCAATAATGTTATATTCAGTAATGTTAACACGAATGGTATCCTTCCAAAACATCTACATACGCCATTGATACCTAATTACGCACGAAAACGGGTGGTGTACTAGTGCTCACAAAATGTAGGGCATATTGAAATTGGTGTGGCCAAAACATGACTCTTTAGGAATTTTAGTTTTTGATAATTTTGATTCCAGATCTGTTTTAAATGAAGGTCTATATATTCCGAAATATTGATCGATTCTTATGCACAGTCTGAAATGATTGGTCGACCGAGTGGTGCGTTAATATAAGTCCATGGCTTGTGGATTTCCAGGTTTGTGTGAGAGAGATTTTTGAAGGTATATTAGCGCTATAAAATCGTAAAACCATCATAGGCTATGACGTCATTACAGCACACGCCATAGTGAGGTCATAGCGTACTATGGTTTTACGATTTTGTAGCTCTAAAGTGGCTTCGAAAATATGGTCCTTGGCTTCTAGTTTATTTTACTTATTGTTTTAATTAATGTGTCCCACATCTTTTAGACCTTGAATAGTTGCAGTGAACTGTTTACTAGTGTTCGGTGTTCCGTCTGAAAATGGTATTCAAATACTAACTAAACATCTGATTCACAAATTAACGTGTGTTTTTTATAGTTTGAATTGTCCAACGAAACCTTTAATAACCCACGAAAGCAAGTTAAGAAATAAAACAAATAAATACAGTAGTCACTGATAGTTACACTTGGTATCTGGTTTATAGTGCTTTCCACAGGGAACGCCTGTATCGTATTGAAATACGTTGTGACCATCAACAATCTCAACTCTGCCATCTACCTTTGATCACTCGCTTGGCTGTAGAATAATGTAGATTGTGTGCCTTGCATCTCCATCAATTAACACTGTGTAGTTTCCCTTGTGTTTTACTGGAATGTTAAATGAGTAACAGAAGCCACAAGATGGTGATGTATGTTCTTAATTTCTGTCCAACCTGAAACATGGTTTAAAAACATGGCAATTCAAATAATACACAGGTCTCTGCTCTTGGGTGAATGACAAACAGGTCTCCCGATAGAGTTGACATTGCGACTGAGACCCTCAAGGGTACAAACAACAATGGGGTCATGTTAACAATATAAAACAGAAACAATCTTCTGTTGCAATTTGTTCTAGGTTCAGTAATATTTTTTACTGAACTACAAGGGTACAAAGAGCCGAGCTGTCCTCCTTGGTCACCACCCCTCTTGGACCTGTCATTCTTGGGTAAATTATCCTTATTTATAACAAACATACTAAACACGTATCCATGTAATAATATATAGACATCATGGTGTACACGTTAAAACGTCTGCAATACCCGTGACAACAATTCACCTACATGTGTACACTGTGTCTTTGCTTGCTCGTAACATATTTTATTAGTGCTTGAGTCTAATTGGTCTGATTGGCAGGTCGCTAACTACATTTGTAAGTAGAGAGCAAGGCAGACGTCAGATTATCAATTAATTAATTCCAATCAATGTACATGTTCCAATAGTTCTTTATTCACATTAAGCTTTGCAGCTCATCTGTTCATATATACTAGCCGGCATTAATAACGCAATTTCCTTTTGTCAAAATAATATACGTTCCGGTTGGACTTCGTTGACGCTATTCGTCAATGTACATGGTACAGTGGTACACATTATTTCAGCAGCATGTAAAGGTCGACTTCCGGCCTGTTCCCAACATAAGGGGAACAACGCTAAAAACGCATTATCCGGTAAATCGCGCACACGCAACCACTTGGCGAAATAACACTTTGCACGTGCATTTCCTGATACCCGGGCACACTCAGAACACGCGGGTGGCAATGAGTATCTCACTCCTACACGATGCCTCGGTTGAACAACGCCGATCGGAATCAAGCCATTGGCTTGTTGAATGTCGGAAACTCGCAATTGCGGGTAGCACAACGGTTCCACGTGCACCCGTCAACCATTAATCGGCTCCTCAACCGATATCAGACGACAGGGACCGTCAATGACCGCCGTCGTTCGGGCACACCACGCGTAACGACCAATAGACAGGACCGGAACATACGGTTGCGGCACCTGCGCAATCGGTTTTTGACAGCCGCAAGCACTGCCAGGACTGAAGAGGGAACCAGGGGACGACTCATCAGCGCCCGAACTGTCCGGAGACGTCTTGCCGCAGCACGACTGCATTGCGACCAACCCTACCGTGGCCTTATCCTCCTGCACAGACATCGTCAAGCAAGACTCTTATGGGCCAGGAATGGTGGGCATTTGCGACCCAGGAGATGGCGAGATGTCATCTTCTCGGATGAATCGAGATTTAACGTGAGTGTCACGGACAGACGTCGTTGCATTTACCGCCGTCGTGGAGAACGTGTCGCGCAGGCCTGTGTTCTGGAGAGGGACCGCTACGGGGGCGGCGGAGTCATGGTTTGGGGCGCCATCAATGCTGACTTCCGGTCCGAACTCGTGGTGGTACAGGGAAACCTTAATGCGCAACACTACGTCGACAACATCCTGCGGCCGGTCCTCCTCCCATGGATGAGACGGCATGGCGGAAACAGGCTCGTCTTCCAGCAAGACAACGCTCGGCCGCACACTGCCAGGCGTACACAGGCGTTTCTTCGTGCCCACCATGTCACTGTGTTGGACTGGCCAGCAGTTTCCCCGGACATGAACCCAATAGAGCACATGTGGGACGAGCTGGGACGTCGTGTTCAAAACCAACAGAATCCACCACAGAACTTCGCTGAGCTGCAGCAGGCATTGCAGCATCACTGGGCAGCCATCCCACGACGTGTGGTGAGGCGCCTGTGCATGTCCATGCCTAGGAGGCTGCAGGCGTGCATCGCAGCATATGGAGGTCACACGAAATACTGACCCCCATGACGTTGACATCGCCAGAGACGTTATGTGCGATTCACTGTTGGCGGCTGACAGTACCAGTCAGATGGGCCAGTGGTTGGTCTCACTGGTGGTATCAGTTTCATTTTTGTGGGATCTCGCATAATAAAATAAACCATGATCATTTCCGAGATTGCGTTTTTATTGCCACCTAGTATATATATAAACAAAAATACATAACCACATGTAAAATAAATATATAAACTGTAATGTTATAAAGTTGAAATTGTAGCACTGTGAAAATACCCCTAAAAGATGACTAGAACTCGTCTCTGTAACCGTTACTTCTCAGACGTACCTGCGTTTTTAAAAATACGAAAAATGCATTTTGTGGTATGTACGGAAATAGGTACTCTGAGATATACAATCCCTGTAATATTTGATTTCTGTGATAGAAAACTAGGGGTGACTATTGCGGTCAGTTTTACTATTGCAATAGTATTGCGATAGGTAAAATACTAATGTGATAGTATCGCAATAGTGATAGTACTGCTATAATGGTGAAAAATATATCGTAGTGGTTAAAACTAGAGTGTCCCATTAATCCACACCTGTGACGTCACACTATTGTTCTAGGTGTAGATTATTGTTAAAACTAGAGTCTGTCCCATTAATCCACACCTGGGACGTCACACTATTGTTCTAGGTGTAGATTATTGTTAAAACTAGAGTCTGTCCCATTAATCCACACCTGTGACGTCACACTATTGTTCTAGGTGTAGATTATTGTTAAAACTAGAGTCTGTCCCATTCAATCTAATTAAAATTAGCTCCACAATTACATGTGGATCTAACACCAGCCAGATGGAGCTCATGTCCACCAATCAAAACCTTACTTGCAGAATCCTGCCAGTGATTTAAAAATAACAACACTGCGTAGTCCCCAATGTCCAGGTAACATTTCGTCTGTAAATAATAATTTAAATATTGACCAATCACACTTCGCCTTTTATAACGTTATTTGGGAGCATACAAATTCTAAAAATATCGGGCGAGTCTATTTTAGTGGCCGCAGTACAGCGAACCATACCAATACGTACGGGGTGGGTTATCAGTCTTCAATTTTACATTAAAAATTATTTATTTATTTATAAAATTAAAAAAAACTAAATCAGTCTTCAGTTTTACATTACAAATTGTTTATTTTATAAAATAAAACATGTTTTAAGGCATTCGTAATTCACACGAAACATGTCGTATACCCTCAGGATAATTCGGAATGTTTTCAAATTATTTTTAAATCACTGGCAGGATTCTGCAAGTAAGGTTTTGATTGGTGGACATGAGCTCCAACTGGCTGTCTTTAGATCGACATGTAATAGTGGAGCTAATTTTAATTAGATTGTGTCCCATTAATACACATGTGTCGTCACACTATTGTTCTAGGTGTAGATTATTGTTCAATATCAAGACCTATGAAATAATACAATTTGAACGTTTTATGCCTTCAGGCCAGGCATTCGAACCCACTAGTGACAGAACTTATTGAACGCTTTAGGACGCCAAACATCATCAAATAAATATGCAATGTAAACCTTATAAACCTGATACTACTGATATACTAGTGATAGAAATGTATTCTGGCGGAACACAGCGAAGATTGTCGGAAATGAAATCGGAAATCTGAGGTTAACACTTTATGTCAGCTATCCACTGCTGAGGATTTCGTGACCAAATCGCTCAGGTCCGAAAAGATCGTATGGTTTTGGGTTTTTAGTTCACGATCCTGACAAAAGTGAATATCTTGAAAACAATAAATGATATCACGCCAGGAACGGACATTTTAACAGGCAGGACGTCCTAACACGTCGAATTATCAGATACGGGTTATCAGGTCACAGGAGGGTTGGTTCATGCTAGCAACGAAGCTGATAACAGGCAGTGACGTCATAGCACTTCGAATTATCAGATACGGGTTATCAGGTCACAGGAGGGTTGATTCATGCTAGCAACGAAGCTGATAACAGGCAGTGATGTCATAGCACTTCGAATTATCAGACACGGGTTATCAGGTCACAGGAGGGTTGGTTCATGCTAGCAACGAAGCTGATAACAGGCAGTGACGTCATAACACTTCGAATTATCAGACACGGGTTATCAGGTCACAGGAGGGTTGGTTCATGCTAGCAACGAAGCTGATAACAGGCAGAGACGTCATACCACTTCCAATTATCAGATACGGGTTATAAGGTCACGGGAAGCATGGTCCCATGATAACACAAACTACGGACAAATGTATGTTTTCAGTTTGGCATTCTTTGCAAGATTACCGTGAACAGTTAGATTGCTTTTCAATACTGTAGTTGTCTTTTTGCACATTGTATCCCTCTCTGAATACTGGTGTCACGAGTCAGTAATTTTGAAAAGGATTTAATAAGACGTTTAACTTTAACAAAATGTAATTTTTTTTTTATACATACATAAATTCAATATTACTAAATCCCCACCCTTTTCCAACTAAATATAATGTCCTTCGCTGTTCTTCAACTGTATCTCTAATACTTCCTCTGGTGTCTCTAGTACGAATACCCACGCACCCCACACACACTCATACACACGATCCCCAAGCCAGACAAGAAACCGCCCGATTCCGCCCAGGAGCAGCCCGCCACCCCGCTCCAACCACCACGTCCGGCAATACACCACAAGGCAAAGCTCAGGAACAGCCCGCCACCCCACCACCCCGCTCCAACCACCACGTCCGTCAATACACCACAAGGCCAAGCTCAGGAACAGCCCGCCACCCCACCACCCTGCTCCAACCACCACGTCCGCCAATACACCACAAGGCCAAGCTCAGGAGCAGCCCGCCACCCCGCTCCAACCACCACGTCCGCCAATACACCACAAGGCCAAGCTCAGGAGCAGCCCGCCACCCCGCTCCAACCACCACGTCCGCCAATACACAACAAGGCCAAGCTCAGAAGCAGCCCGCCACCCAGCACCAAGCACCACGTCCGCCAATACACCACAAGGCCAAGCTCAGGAGCAGCCCGCCACCCCGCTCCAACCACCACGTCCGCCAATACACCACAAGGCCAAGCTCAGGAGCAGCCCGCCACCCCGCTCCAACCACCACGTCCGCCAATACACCACAAGGCCAAGCTCAGGAGCAGCCCGCCACCCCGCACCAACCACCACGTCCGCCAATACACCACAAGGCCAAGCTCAGGAGCAGCCCGCCACCCCGCTCCAACCACCACGTCCGCCAATACACCACAAGGCCAAGCTCAGGAGCAGCCCGCCACCCCGCTCCAACCACCACGTCCGCCAATACACCACAAGGCCAAGCTCAGGAGCAGCCCGCCACCCCGCTACATCCACCACGTCCGCCAATACACCACAAGGTCAAGCTCAGGAGCAGCCCGCCACCCCGCTCCAACCACCACGTCCGCCAATACACCACAAGCCCAAGCTCAGGAGCAGCCCGCCACCCCGCTCCAACCACCACGTCCGCCAATACACCACAAGGCCAAGCTCAGGAGCAGCCCGCCACCCCGCTACAACCACCACGTCCGCCAATACACCACAAGGTCAAGCTCAGGAGCAGCCCGCCACCCCGCTCCAACCACCACGTCCGCCAATACACCACAAGGCCAAGCTCAGGAACTGCCCGCCACCCCGCTCCAACCACCACGTCCGCCAATACACCACAAGGTCAAGCTCAGGAACTGCCCGCCACCCCGCTCCAACCACCACGTCCGCCAATACACCACAAGGCCAAGCTCAGGAGCAGCCCGCCACCCCGCTCCAACCACCACGTCCGCCAATACACCACAAGGCCAAGCTCAGGAGCAGCCCGCCACCCCGCTCCAACCACCACGTCCGCCAATACACCACAAGGCCAAGCTCAGGAGCAGCCCGCCACCCCGCACCAACCACCACGTCCGCCAATACACCACAAGGCCAAGCTCAGGAGCAGCCCGCCACCCCGCTCCAACCACCACGTCCGCCAATACACCACAAGGCCAAGCTCAGGAGCAGCCCGCCACCCCGCTCCAACCACCACGTCCGCCAATACACCACAAGGCCAAGCTCAGGAGCAGCCCGCCATCCCGCTACATCCACCACGTCCGCCAATACACCACAAGGTCAAGCTCAGGAGCAGCCCGCCACCCCGCTCCAACCACCACGTCCGCCAATACACCACAAGCCCAAGCTCAGGAGCAGCCCGCCACCCCGCTCCAACCACCACGTCCGCCAATACACCACAAGGCCAAGCTCAGGAGCAGCCCGCCACCCCGCTACAACCACCACGTCCGCCAATACACCACAAGGCCAAGCTCAGGAGCAGCCCGCCACCCCGCACCAACCACCACGTCCGCCAATACACCACAAGGCCAAGCTCAGGAGCAGCCCGCCACCCCGCTCCAACCACCACGTCCGCCAATACACCACAAGGCCAAGCTCAGGAACTGCCCGCCACCCCGCTCCAACCACCACGTCCGCCAATACACCACAAGGTCAAGCTCAGGAACTGCCCGCCACCCCGCTCCAACCACCACGTCCGCCAATACACCACAAGGCCAAGCTCAGGAGCAGCCCGCCACCCCGCTCCAACCACCACGTCCGCCAATACACCACAAGGCCAAGCTCAGGAGCAGCCCGCCACCCCGCTCCAACCACCACGTCCGCCAATACACCACAAGGCCAAGCTCAGGAGCAGCCCGCCACCCCGCACCAACCACCACGTCCGCCAATACACCACAAGGCCAAGCTCAGGAGCAGCCCGCCACCCCGCTCCAACCACCACGTCCGCCAATACACCACAAGGCCAAGCTCAGGAGCAGCCCGCCACCCCGCTCCAACCACCACGTCCGCCAATACACCACAAGGCCAAGCTCAGGAGCAGCCCGCCATCCCGCTACATCCACCACGTCCGCCAATACACCACAAGGTCAAGCTCAGGAGCAGCCCGCCACCCCGCTCCAACCACCACGTCCGCCAATACACCACAAGCCCAAGCTCAGGAGCAGCCCGCCACCCCGCTCCAACCACCACGTCCGCCAATACACCACAAGGCCAAGCTCAGGAGCAGCCCGCCACCCCGCTACAACCACCACGTCCGCCAATACACCACAAGGCCAAGCTCAGGAGCAGCCCGCCACCCCGCACCAACCACCACGTCCGCCAATACACCACAAGGCCAAGCTCAGGAGCAGCCCGCCACCCCGCACCAACCACCACGTCCGCCAATACACCACAAGGCCAAGCTCAGGAGCAGCCCGCCACCCCGCTCCAACCACCACGTCCGCCAATACACCACAAGGCCAAGCTCAGGAGCAGCCCGCCACCCCGCTCCAACCACCACGTCCGCCAATACACCACAAGGCCAAGCTCAGGAGCAGCCCGCCATCCCGCTACATCCACCACGTCCGCCAATACACCACAAGGTCAAGCTCAGGAGCAGCCCGCCACCCCGCTCCAACCACCACGTCCGCCAATACACCACAAGGCCAAGCTCAGGAGCAGCCCGCCACCCCGCTCCAACCACCACGTCCGCCAATACACCACCTATGACCCAAATGGAAATTCTATGACCCGTACGAACCCTATATATCTGGCCACTAAATTACTTCAAATTATTTATATTAGTCCGCTATGTTAAAAAACATCATACCATTGGCAAATATATTCCTTTGTTTCACTGAATCATATTGCGCAACCGCCAACTGTTGGTCAGACTAGGGAAGCAATTAACAGTTCCAGCAACTCGTGGCAGCAGAGAGCGCGCACATGAAAGGGTGGAATTTCAGACACCGATGACTTAAACGTCTTGCTGATTGTGGAGTGACTCGACATGTGAAAACATTTGGTAGTCCGGCGGACTACCGGGGTTAGACAACTGGTAGTCCGAGTGAGAAATCGGTAGCCAAAACACCTCGGGCTACCGCTAAGTTCGAGCCCTGCTAAACTAGCCAAACCGTTGCTTTAAAATTTCAGTTTGCACAGTATTCAATACAAAACCTCAACTTTAATGTCACTTTTTTCAGTTCGACTGATTTTATGATTTAAAAAGGGGGTTTCAAATAGGATATGGTTCTCTTGAGAGGAAGTCAAAACGACCAGTATGGTAAGTGTATGCAGGATGGTGTGCTACATCATGTTTCAGTGGAGGTTATCTTTGGAAAGTGTGTGTGGGTCACTAGAGGTCATTAAAGGTCAAGGTTATTGTTCTACTTGAGAGGAAGTCAAAGTGACCACTATAGTTACTGTATGCAGGATGATGTGCTACATCATGTTTCAGTGGAGGTTATCTTTGGAAAGTGTGTGTGGGTCACTAGAGGTCATTAAAGGTCAAGGTTATTGTTCTACTTGAGAGGAAGTCAAAGTGACCACTATAGTTACTGTATGCAGGATGGTGTGCTGCATCATGTTTCAGTGGAGGTTATCTTTGGAAAGTGTGTGTGGGTAACCAGAGGTCATTAAAGGTCAAGGTTATTGTTCTACTTGAGAGGAAGTCAAAGTGACCACTATAGTTACTGTATGCAGGATGGTGTGCTACATCATGTTTCAGTGGAGGTTATCTTTGGAAAGTGTGTGTGGGTCACTAGAGGTCATTAAAGGTCAAGGTTATTGTTCTACTTGAGAGGAAGTCAAAGTGACCACTATAGTTACTGTATGCAGAATGGTGTGCTGCATCATGTTTCAGTGGAGGTTATCTTTGGAAAGTGTGTGTGGGTCACTAGAGGTCATTAAAGGTCAAGGTTATTGTTCTACTTGAGAGGAAGTCAAAGTGACCACTATAGTTACTGTATGCAGGATGGTGTGCTACATCATGTTTCAGTGGAGGTTATCTTTGGAAAGTGTGTGTGGGTAACCAGAGGTCATTAAAGGTCAAGGAGTAAAATCTTTTTCTTCAGAAAACATTACATTTTACTTTTTTTCATAAATATTATCTTCCTAGTCATACCTGTTGTAATGGATTACTTATAAACACAAACAACGCATTCACTTAGACAAACTACTGCATATTCTTCAATACAAAATAATAACTTTAACATTCATTTTCAATTCGACTAATTTCGTTTAATCCAAAAAGGTGGTTTAATTTAGGATTTAGTTCTACCAAAGACAGAGAGTCAAAGCTACCACCATGGTTATTCCATATCGGATACTGTGCTGCATCATATTCTAGTGGAAGTCAGCTTTGAAAAGAGTGGAAGGTCACCAAGTTTAAGGTATAAATTTCAAAACTACCCTGTAAATTTTAATTTTCTTCAAAAATGTTATCTTCGCAGTAATAGTCTTTAAAAGGGATTACTTTAAACACATACAGTACACTTCTTCAAAAATGTTATCTTCGCAGTAACAGTCTTTAAAAGGGATTACTTTAAACACATACAGTACACTTCTTCAAAAATGTTATCTTCGCAGTAACAGTCTTTAAAAGGGATTACTTTAAACACATACAGTACACTTCTTCAAAAATGTTATCTTCGCAGTAACAGTCTTTAAAAGGGATTACTTTAAACACATACAGTACACTGAAATGGCCAAAATTAGTACTTGAAAATGTCAATTTTGCATGTTAGTCAATACAAAAATCTAAAAAAGTCATTTTTCTCAGGTTGGCCGACTTTTTGTATCCTATCATACACTTTATCACATAATCAAATTTAATACAATGTGAGCTAAAACAAAGACAAGTTTACAGCATTGTGGATAATCTTACAAACATATTGGGATATTTTAATTACGTTTAGGAGGTGCAAAGTGACTACAGTATATGGGATCAATATCTGTCGAAATGAGACATTGCGGGTTTGTTATAATAGCACACTGTTTGGTATACAGATATAGTTTAACACTTTAAACACTATTGAATATATAAAAACTCCTAAAATTAAAAAAATAGCTGTCATTTTAAAGATAGCCGCTGAAGGAAGCAAAGTGGATACCGCCCTGCACCGAGATGAGTGGGAAACCTGTTGAATCTTCCTCGTGATGGGGATTGGGACTTGTAATTGTTCCCCATGAATGAGATATTTTGCGTTGATTACATGCCTACCCTATGTAGACACCGACTGTCGCTACTTACTAATTGAATGATTTAGAGAGATCTTCGGATTGGTCCTTTCGAGGCAGGTGACTGCCCCTGTGATGGCTGAGAGAGATCTTCGGATTGGCAGGCGACTGCCCCTGTGATGGCTGAGAGGGATCTTCGGATTGGCAGGCGACTGCCCCTGTGATGGCTGAGAGAGATCTTCGGATTGGCAGGCGACTGCCCCTGTGATGGCTGAGAAGTCCAACTTGATCGCATAAAGGAAATAAAGGTCGTAACCTGGTTTTCATAGGTCAGATAAGCGGAATGACCATTAAAGAGACTGCAAGACACACCGATTGTCCGCCGAGTGAAAGAGCTGATATCTTCTCAGAATTCTTTATGCAGGGTACCTGACTCGTCATAGCGCCTCGGGAGGAGGTTTTTTCCACTGTTTCCAGTTGTAGCAATGGCCGTACTAACCATACTATAGCTATCTACATACACCATGGTAGCTAGTGGATAATCTAACGAACTACCGGTCACGAACCTCCACCGTTTTGGAAAACGAGAGGGGGCATTATGGTCAGAGCCATCCACAGTGTTTTTCCCCAGACTGTTTGGGCTAGACCTCTGCCAGGCTTACAGTATCCGGTCGTCTGTGTCAACACTACGTTCCACCACGAAATATTATAATAAATTGCGCAAAAAAAATTCCAACACTAGGCGGTGGACCACTCGGCTCTAGAGTCAATGATGAGCAAATCCAGCGAGGTGAATTAATGTAAATTGCACGATACATTGAGCATCCATACACTGAACACACATTCAAACCTCGAATCACTCCTGGGGCCACGTCTGACTGAAAGTCGGCTGAACAGTAAGTTAAGATCAAGAGATCGCCGACACACTTGGCTCATCCACGGCGTAACCTTCCCTTGGTGGCCTGAAGTGGGGGGGGGGGGGGGGGGGGGGGGGGGGGGGGGGGGGGGGGGGGCGGGACGTAGCCCAGTGGTAAAGCGCTCGCTCGATGCGCGGTCGGTGTGGGGTCGATCCCTGTCAGTGGGCCCACTGGTCTATTTCTCGTTACAGCCAGTGCGCCACGACTGGTATATCAAAGGCCGTGGTATGTGCTACCATATCTGTGGAATGGTGCATTATAAAAGATCCATTGCTGCTAATCGAAAAGAGTAGCCACTGAAGTGGCGACAACGTGTTTCCTCTCTCAATATATGTGTGGTCCATAACCATATGTCTGATGCTTAATAACCGTAAACGAGTGTGTCGTTAAATAAAACATTTCTTTCTTTCTTTCTCTCTTGGGAGTCACCATTAGGTCCTCTTCCATGGTGGGTGTCAGGCCTTTATACTGGCGCAGAACTAATCGGCTCCAAGCGTCCTAAGAATCGGATTGTTTGAGAATGCAGCCTAGTGGATGGTAAACTTCAACAAAGGCTAAATACTGTCGTGAGCAGACGAGTACCATAAGGAAAAGTTGAAAATAAATTCATATTCAAAGTAATAAAACAAAATATAGCTGTCATCTTTTTAATTTTAGAAGTTACGATATTTTCAATAATGCTTAATATAGTAGTAGACTGTATTTACATGTCTATATCCTTTCAAAATGCAGGCACATGTTAAACTATATCTATATATCAAATGGTGTGCTATTTTACTTTAACAAACACGACATTTCTCACGACTTAAATACAAATAAAAAAGATAGACATTGAGCCAGAATTAACTTAAAATCTCTCAAAACGTGTGTACCATTCTCCACAATGTTGTAAAATCGTTTCTGTTTTTACTTAAACGCATTAAATTTGTATATATGGTACACTTGTATGATAGATAGAAAAATATGTCACACTGAGAAAATTGATGTTAAATTGAGATATTGTATTGAATACTATGCATAATCGAAATTTTAAAGCTGATCTCCACTGGAATATGATGCAGCACATCATCCAACATCATCTGATATAATAAAAAGCAATAGTTTGGTTATTTCAGTGTGCTGTATGTGATAAATGTAATCCCATTTAAAAAGTATGACCTTTGAGATAATATTTGTAAATAAATTAACATTTACTGTTTTCTTCAAATTTGTACCCCATGAGCTTTAATGACCTCTCGTGACCCCACACACTTTTCAAAGCTAGCCTCCACTGGAATATGATACAGCACATTATCATATATGGAATAACCATAGTGGTTGCTTTGATTTTTCTCTCTGGTAGAACACAATCCTATGTTAAACCTACGTTTTTGGATTTAAAAAACCCAAATCAGTTGACTGAGAAAATTGACATTTTGTGTTGAATACTATGCAAATCAAAATTTTAAAACAATAGTTTGGCTATGTCAGTGTGCTGTATGTGATTAATGTAATCCCATTTAAAAAGTATGACTTTTGAGATAATATTTGTGAAGAAAATTAACATTTACTGTTTTCTTCAAATTTGTACCCCATGACCTTTAATGACCTCTCGTGACCCCACACACTTTTCAAAGCTAACCTCCACTGGAATATGACGCAGCGCATCATCATATATGGAATGACCATAGTCGTCGCTTTGATTCTCTCTCTGGTAGAACAAAATACTATGCAAATCAAAGTTTTAAAACAATAGTTTTGCTAATTCAATGTGTTATTTGTGTTTGTAAGTAATCCAGTATAAAAGGTATGACTGTGAAGATAGTATTGATGAAGAAAAAAACAAATTATGTTTCCTTTGAATTTGTACCCTTGACCTTTTCTGACATCTGGTGCCCTCCACACATGTTTCAAAGCTCACCTCCACTGGAATATGATGCAGGACATCCTACATGGAATAATCATGGTGGTAGCGCTCTCTCTCTCTCTCTCTCTCTCTCTCTCTCTCTCTCTCTCTCTCTCTCTCTCTCTCTCTCTCTCTCTCTCTCTCTCTCTCTCTCTCTCGCTCTCTCTTTCTTTTCCTGGTAAAACGATAGCCTACATTGTATAATTGAAACCACTTGTTTTAATCGAAAGATCGGTCAAATTGAAAAAACAAAATGCAAATCAAAATTTAAAGCAATAGTTTGGCTAATTCAGTGTAGTATTTGTATTAAAAAGTAATCCCACAAAAAAGGTAGGGCTATGAAGATAATATTTATGAAGAAAATGAAAATTTAATTTTTGCTTCAAATTTGTACCCCCTTGGCCTTTAAATGACCTCTAGTGACCCCCACTTTTTAAAGTCGACATCCACTGGATATGATGCAGCACATGATCCATCATGGATTAACCATGGTGCTAGCTTTGAGTCTCTCGGTTAGAACAAATCGTTGTTTCCTAAGCCACCGTTTGGATTCTGCCTCTAGACTAAAATAGGTTTTAAATGCAAAAGGTGCTTAAATAGATTTAAATAGACAATAATACATGAGTGGCCGTTAAATACCATTTATCTTACAACGAGTTGTTTTAAAAAGTACCTAACGAGAGAAAACAAGTTATATACGTTTTGAAACAACGAGTTGCAAGATAAATGGTATATAACGGACACGAATGTATTATTCTATTTCTTACATATCCTCACCGCCCCCCCCCCCCCCGAAAAAAAAAAAAAAAAAAAAAAAAACTAAAGAAAAAGAAAAAAGAAGAAAGGAAAACAGGTTTCAAGCAAATTTTATCATTTGTTACGACTAAAATCTATTTACAGTTATTTCGCTTGTAGCTAACTTACGCGTCACAGAAAAACTATTTTAAGATTAACTATACGTCAGAATGTAATCGATTTCAACCGTGTTGTTTTTGGTATTGGATGTATGACATTGGTGACCTGGCCAGTCGTATGTCTTGAAAATGTGTTAACAATTATGTGTCATGGAAAATAACGAATGATGTCCTCACCAACGGGTATGTAAGACATGTATTTTAAACAACGGTATCTAACTGTCGCCCACATACTAGTATCTAACTGGCCTCGGTGGTGTCGTGGTTAAGCCATCGGACATAAGGCTGGTAGCTCCAAAGTTCTCAACCCGGTACTGGCTCCCACCCAGAGCGAGGTTTAAAAACTCAGACATATAGACAGAGATATTGACAGAGAGTCAGAGAGACTGACAGACAGAGACAAGCATAACTGGACAGACATTGATAACATTTTACAGTGTTAGTTGCTCACATGTCTGTAAACACCGGTGTCGAGTCTCTCCAATATTAACATAAACTTCGTGATAGTCGCACAGTTTTCTGTAACACGGACTCGTTCCACGCTGGGGAAAACAAACAAACAACAAACCTCTCAGTAAACCCTAGACAAAGACATAAACACACGAGATGACTTCAAAAGGAAATGACAAAATCGTGTAGATAGCATAGGCACCGACAACGCGTACAGAATTGTATTATTGGCATTTTTTTTACAAATATGGCACAGAGAGAGAGAGAGAGAGAGAGAGAGAGAGAGAGAGAGAGAGAGAGAGAGAGAGAGAGAGAGAGAGACAGACAGACAGACAGACAGACAGACAGCAAGGCAGAACGAGAGCCAGCCAGCCAATCAAAATTGAGAATTGTATTATTGGCATTTTTTTTACAAATATGGCACAGAGAGAGAGAGAGAGAGAGAGAGAGAGAGAGAGAGAGAGAGAGAGAGAGAGAGAGAGAGAGAGAGAGAGAGAGAGAGAGAGACAGACAGACAGACAGACAGACAGACAGACAGACAGTCATACAGACAGACAGACAGACAGTCATACAAACAGCCAGTCAGCTACCCGACAAACGAGCCAGAAAGACAGACACCCAGCCATCGAGAACGACAACTAGCTAGACAGACAGCCAGAACTACAACCATCCAGGCAGCCAGAAAGACAGACAGACAGACAGCCAGAACGACAACCATCCAGGCAGCCATAAAGACAGACAGACAGCCAGACAGCCAGAAAGACAGACAGACAGAATGACAGTCAGCCAGACAGCCCGACAGGCAGAATGACACATAATCAGTATGACAGACAGACAGAATGACAGACAGACAACCGGACAGGCAGACAGACAGAAAGACAGATAGAGAGACAGACATACTAACAGACTGACTGACTGACTGACAGTTTGATTGAAAGAAAGAAAGACTGACAAACAAACAAACAGCCAGCCAGCCATAAAAAAAAGAAAGGAATGTTTTATTTAACGACGCACTCAACACATTTTATTTACGGTTATATGGCGTCAGACTTATGGTTAAGGACCACACAGATTTTGAGAGGAAACCCGCTGTCGCCATTACATGGGCTACTCTTCCGATTAGCAGCAAGGGATCATTTATTGGCGCTTCCCACAGGCAGGATAGCACAAACCATGGCCTTTGTTGAACCAGTTATGGATCACTGGTCGGTGCAAGTGGTTTACACCTACCCATTGAGCCTTGCGGAGCACTCACTCAGGGTTTGGAGTTGGTTATGGATTAAAAATCCCATGCCTCGACTGGGATCCGAACCCAGTACCTACCAGCCTGTAGACCGATGGCCTGCCACGACGCCACCGAGGCCAGTCCAGCCAGCCATAAAGACAACCAGTCATCCAGACAGAACGACAGCAAGCCAGAGAAACAAGACAACCGGAAAGATAGACAGCCACCCAGTCAGCCAGAACGACAGCCAGCCAGCCAGAAAGACAGACAGGCATGCAGCCAGAATGACAGCCAACCAGACATACATACAGACAACCAAAAACGATATCCAGACAGACAGACGGGACAGCCAGCCAGTTAGTTAGAGAGCCAGATAGCCAGAAAGACAACCAGCCAACCAAACAGGCAGTTAACCAGCACAAAAACTTCCAGCCAGAAAGGCAGTCAAACAACCAGTTTGACAGACAGACAGGCAGAAAGAAAGACACACAGGCAGACACCTATACATTTGAGTTAAGAAACAAGACTAAAATACCATTCACTTTACATGCAGTATATTTTCAGAAAGTTGTTTCCATGAGACCCAACACTCCGACCTAACCTATCCAAGTTTGATGGACAAATTTAGATAAGACAATTACGATAATTTGACGAAAACTGGACATCCAAGACGAAAGAGGATAGAAGACGAACAATAGCCACAAACAGTGTTATAAATATTTAGTGGACTGCTGATTATACCGTGACATTTATGAATAATTTATCAATTATCACTGCACGTTCTAAAATGTAAAATAAGTATGCTCATAAAATAAAATTTACGAGCAAGTAAGACAAGTTCAGAAAATAAGCAGCGGAAAATTAGTATATATATGTGTTCAAAAGTGTTCAACTATGTGTTTTTATGACAACAAGGATATGTTGTATTCTGACTTAAAATGACAACTCCACTGAAACTGTTGTTTCTACAGTGCAACTGAATATAATGTACACCTTACAAGGCAATATATGTATATGTATATGTATAGATATAGATATAGATATAGATATAGATATAGATATAGATATAGATATAGATATATATAGATAGATAGATAGATAGTACTAAATAATAGGGGAACTCTAATAAGAATTTACAATTGCCAAAATTGTAAAGTATATTAGCTGTGGGGAATGGTTAAATGATAATAGTGAATTAATTGGGCAAACATTACAACCGGTAGTTCAGTATTACAGTAGGTTTTATGGCCACCAAAGGTCTTGAAGGATGATAGGGATAAGAAGTGAAATTTGAAAGTTGGCGTTTTTTATCAGTAAATCGCAAATTCAAACAATAAAAATGACTGAAAACAAAACAATAACAACAGTATGATCAACAGAATGAAAAAGATTGACAAAAATAATGTTTCGCAGTGATTAATCGACATTCCTGGAAATTTTCAAAATCGAGAATGACACCCCACACACGTGTACGGGGCAACTGCGTGATGCACGTGCGAACTATGGAATGTGTTTCGGTGTGTTGACAAACAGACCTGAACTTCTTTACTAGGATGTCTAATAGTTGATATTAACATTAATATTTCAGGTTCCTCTACTGTTTTGGAAGAGTATATATTGTATATAGTTTTGTACAAAGGTAATGTCATATTAAACAAAAAATATTTTAAAATAAAACTTCTGTCAGTTGGGTCTGGTCAGAGACAACAAAGATAGTCAGAGTACCAGACTTCCTATAAATAATTGATTTCCATCCTTCTGACAACAATAACAGGGAACAGTCGGGGTGGGGGGTGGATCATGGTCCCACTGCCTGCCAGGGAAAATACGTCATTTCTATCCTTCTGACAGCAATGATAGGGAACAGTCTGGGTGGGGGTGGATCATGGTCTCACTGCCTGCCATGTTCCAAAAGCCGAGCCGAACGAGCAGTGCCCCCCCCCCAGTGTGAATGAATCCTGACTTTTAGTCATTGGTTGGATAACACAGGAATAACAAAACAGATATACGTGTCCCAGTTATTTATTGTCTCATTGTGTTTAGTTGAAAGCATTAGGAAGTGCGAGCAGGCTCGTGAGTCAAGTTTTAGTCTATTTTAGAGGGTATTTCACCATTTCAGGTCACAGCCTCATGTTTCACTCAGTTGTAACTTTGTCCAAATGTGTTACAGGTTTGTAGATTAACTAAATGTAGTGTTAATTTCACTTATTAAAACTAGGGTCTGTCCTTTAACGTTTTGACATTGGCCTTTTCACTGTCAACACCATTTTTATTTTAATAAAACGGCGGCCGTGAGCCAATTCCCTCAGAATATGGAATTTTTCTACCGGAAAAAAAAAAAAAAAATTCCGATTGATTTTTCCACCGTCATTTTCCATGTTTTTAAATCATCTGTATTCCATTCCTAATGGAAAAAGCTTGAGAATTCCTTGCTAAAATTGGAGTTTCGAAGGGCTTCCACGTGTCAAACAGGAGGCGGTTTCATCCCAGTTCGCTACTCAATTAATGCCTGAGATATTTGCCGAGCTATCAGTGTAAATATTTTTTTAATTGGTGTAGGTTATGATCTGACATTTTTTAATTAAAAAAGTTAAGTGTTTTTACCTATCTTACTCTCAGCGCATGCGCACTCCATATGGGTGTTGTTTGCTGTTGGTTGCGAATGTGAAAAAAAAGTCAAGGTTTGTAAACAAATGTATCAATTTCTCGATTTTATGGACTTTATGGACAATTACCAAATGTTTAACATTCAATAGCCGATGATTAATTAATCAATGTGCTGAGACTGTGGGTATTCATATAACACACTTTACATGGTTAGGCTTAACTATCAGAGTGATTTGGGAAACATTTGTAGACCTACTGGTCGTACTAAGTGAACAAATTATTAATACGAAACACTCGTAAAACTGGCAGTTACGAGGTTTACTTAGTTCAACGACGATAGGTAGATTGCCTGTACTACAATAACTGTTAAGTCGTAGGAGCCATTGCTCCCTGATAACAGGACATATATTTCTTAGCTTGACATTTGCGTGCAAGATTACCTGTAGATAGTTAGTTTACTTTTGAATTCTGCAGTTGTCTTTTTGTAAATGTTGCGGCCCCTCTTTGAATACTAGAGAGGACCGTTTTAACCACTACACCCCTACCGGAATACTGGAGGTGTCCACGATACCACGAGAGCACATTGATTTATTAAGCATCGGCTATTGGATGTGAAACGTTTCGTAATTTTGACATGTAGTAATAGATACATAGTAATTTGTTGACGTTGAAGGTGTACACGTATTTATTATCCACATAGTTTGAAGTATTCAGAGAAATATAACCAGAATGACCCACGAGTGTCATAATGATTTATCTGCACAACGAATTGCGTAACTTTGTGAAGCGACGTCATAACTTAAATCGACTTTTCCAGTAAACACTTATCAAAATGACGTCGTTTTGTAGTCTCTTTTTGGTTACGTTTGAAACGTTTTGACATGGTCCTAGCTTTTTATTTATAAAACCAATATTTTGGATAATGTGGATACTAAAGAAATGATTACACTCTCGTGTGAATCGTACTGATGTCACGAAACTCAGAATTCATGTACCACCCTGGCTCTCGCTATGGAAATACATAGAGATTATTATACGAGCTTGTGTGTCGTACTGATTTTACGAAACGAGTGTTGGGATTATTGTATACATGAATCCTGACACTCGTTTCGTAAAATCAGTACGACTCACACGCGAGTGTAATAATGTCTTTATTGTCCTTATTATTATTGTTGTTGTTTTCTTTATGAATAACAAGACCCAACTCAAAATATTTGAGCCACAACTAGAAGGGGAGGACAAATGACGTCAGATTTCAAATGCTTAGTCTGGGCTAGGACTGGAGAAGGAATGTCATGTCACTTGTTATTACACGTGTGATTCGTATGATTATTATTAACACGGTTATGTTGAACCATATGGATACTAAAGTGAGGTATTAAATGTAATGCAATCTGATACTGCATAATAGTTGTGTAAATACATGTGTGTAAATTGAAATAGTGCATATTGGGATTTATGTAACGTCAGATGTTATTAATAGGGTTATGTTTTAACATTTCAGGGTGTGTTGCATATGTGACTTGGTTGACCAGAATAAACAAATTCACAACCCACAGCGAGTGATATCATTGGCTCGTCTCCACAACCATTGCTTCTAAGACGCACGTGCTTTTTTAGAGTTATGAAAAAAAAGTTTTAAGGAAACAAATTAAGTTTCTGTCTGATGAGACCAAATTCCAGAATTGATCACAGCTTTTCTTCTCCTCCAATTTTTAGTTTTAGAGCACTGCAAAAAAAAAGGTGGGTATATTTGATACCAAAATAAATGACATATTTAAATTAAAATCAGAATGCACGTCCTAGTTCATGTGCCATGACATTCTGGCTCGAAATGCGATTTTACGTCATGTCAAGAAAAGCCCTTCAAAACATACACACCATACCACGTGAAAAAAACCACAAAAAAACCCCAACACGAAACAAACAACATGTGCACAAGCTGACCTGAGACCAGGTATTTTATTTTGTTTAACTAATAGCAAAAAGTATGCAACAGTGTTTAAAAACTAGTGTCTGTCACTTTAATATTTTACAATTATGAAGGAATAGTGTATGTGATACTAAACACTATGTTCCCAGTAATAGTGTATGTGATACTGAACAATATGTTCCCTGTGATAGTGTATGCGATACTGGACAATATGTGCCCTGTAATAGTGTATGTGATACAGAACAATATGTTCCCATGTTCCCTGTAATAGTGTATGTGATACTTAACTATATGTTCCCTGTGATAGTGTATCTGATACTGAACAATATGTGCCTTGTAATAGTGTATGTGATACTGAACAATATGTTCCCTGTGATAGTGTATGTGATACTGAACAATATGATCAGTGTAATAGTGTATGAGATACTGAACAATGTGTGCCTTGTAATAGTGTATGTGATACTTAACTATATGTTCCCTGTGATAGTGTATCTGATACTGAACAATATGTTCCCTGTGATAGTGTATGTGATGCTGAACTATGTGTTCCCTGTGATAGTGTATGTGATACTGAACAATGTGTTCCCTGTAATAGTGCATGTGATACTGAACAATGTGTTTCCTGTAATAGTGTATTTGATACTGAACAATATGTTCTCTGTAATAGTGTATGTAATACTTAACAGTATGTTCTCTGTGATAGTGTATCTGATACTGAACAATATGTTCCCTGTGATAGTGTATGTGATGCTGAACTATGTGTTCCCTGTGATAGTGTATGTGATACTGAACAATGTGTTACCTGTGATAGTGCATGTGATACTGAACAATATGTTCCTTGTAATAGTGTATGTGATACTGAACAATATGTTCCCTGTAATACTGTGATACTGAACTATACGTTTCCGTAATGGTGTATGTGATACCGAACAATATGTTCCCTGTAATAGTGTATGTGATACTGGGCAATATGGTCCCTGTAATTGTTATGTGATACTGAAAAATACGTTCTCTGTAATGGTGTATGTGATACCAAACAATATGTTCCCTGTAATAGTTTATGTGATACTGAACAATATGTTTCCTGCAATAGTGTATGTGATACTGAACAATATGTTCCCTATAATAGTGTATGTGATAGTGAACACTATGTTCCCTGTAATAGTGTATGTGATACCGATCAATGTGTTCTCTGCGATAGTGCATATGATATTGAACAATATGTTATCTGCGGTAGTGTATGTGCTACTGAACAATATGTTCTCTGTAATAGTGTATGTGATACTGAACAATATGTTCCCTGTAATAGTTTTTGTGATACTGAACAATATGTTCTCTGTAATAGTGTATGTGATACTGAACAATATGTTCCCTGTAATAGTGTATGTGATACTGAAGGATATGTTCCCTGTGATAGTGTATGTGATACTGAAGAATATGTTCCCTGTAATAGTGTATGTGATACTGAAGGATATGTTCCCTGTGATAGTGTATGTGATACTGAACAATATGTTCCCTGTAATAGTGTATGTGTGATATGTTCCCTGAATGTGATATGTTCCCTGTATAGTGCATGTGTGAACGATATGTTATCTGTGCGTGTAGTGTATGTGATACTGAACAATATGTTCCCTGTAATAGTGTATGTGATACTGAAGAATATGTTCCCTGTAATAGTGTATGTGATACTGAACAATATGTTCCCTGTAATAGTGTATGTGATACTGAAAAATATGTTCCCTGTAATAGTGTATGTGATAGTGAAGGATATGTTCCCTGTGATAGTGTATGTGATACTGAAGAATATGTTCCCTGTAACAGTGTATTTGTGTGTGATACTGAACAATATGTTCCCTGTAATAGTGTATGTGATACTGAACAATAGTGTATGTGATACTGAACAGTGTGTTCCCTTATTGGAAATTCACATGTACGTAGAATTGTTCCAAATACAATGTTTCCTAAAAAAACATGCAAAGTATTGTGTGTCTGAATACGAAAACAATTGACAGCGTCATTGATTATGTCAGTAACTGTTAAGCCAATGCTAAAACACCATAGTCCTGTTCAATTGTTTAGACCCTATGTTTTTTGCAAGTGTTACGTTTAATTCCTATTAAATCCTTGTTTTCTTTACATTTGCAAGGAAGCAAACCCAAACCCCGATAGTTATTTACAGGAGAACGAAATTGCACTCACAGCATACATAGATTTTTGTAAAATGGAAATAAGTCAACTTCTTGCATTATAGATGAAGAATTGTATATTAAACCTGTCGGGGTTTGGATTTGTTTTCATGCAAATGTAAAGAAAACAAGGATTGAATAGGAATTAAAAGTAACATTTGCAAAAAAAACCTTAGAGTCGAAACAATTGAACAGGACTGTAGTAATCTTGCACATCATGATGCTGACTCAAAGTATCAACGACACAATATAAATGTCAAAAGAACTCCCATTTTAGGAATGTTATAGAAACAAACAGCTCGTGTATTGACAAACGAACAAGTTCTTTAACAGACAGTCCTGTCTCTTCCATCAACCACCTTCATGTTCACTTGCAACCCTCCTCTGAACCTCCCCCATCCAGTTGTGTATGCTTATGGACAGCCGGTATATTGACAGATGAACAAGTTCTTGGATAGACAGTTCTGTGTCTTCCACAACCACCTTCCCGTTCGCTTGCTGACGGCCACGCATCCTTCTTTGGTCTGTTGGGCATCCCACGGCCAATCACTTCTCTTGCCGACCAGTGTTTTCTTGTTGAACCAAATTCCGTCAAAATCCAAGTTGTCGACAGCCACGAGTCCAAACCAGTAGGCAGCAGATGCTAAAACAGAAGTAAATGAAACGAAGAAGACGACATATATAGAGAATAATGCTATGCTCAGACTGTCAACTGTCACAACGGAGTTAGCCAACTCGACGGTGGCATTGTAATTTCCCCCACTCCCTACTTATGATGAGTGCGCTCAGATAAACATCTGATCGGTCGGTAGAGTTGAATACGACGAGAATCGAGTTGTAAGAGAGCCCAGACTACCAAATGTGCAGTCGTAGGCGTTGTGAGGGCTGTGAGTTGGACAACGTCGTCGTGACAGTTGGTAGTCTGACCCTAGCATAATTGGTTACTAACTTACGATATAAGATTTTGGGACGTATCCCAGCGGTAAAGCGTTCCCATGATCTGCAGTCGGTCTGAGATCGATCCTCAGTGGTTGGCCCATACATATCAGGAGAGCATTTTGCCACTGGGCTATGGCACGACCTGACATTTGGAGAGTTATAATGCTCTCTTGACCTAATTTCGAGTACTCGGGTTACACGAAGACATGGAAGTGGTCGACTTACTTGAACCGTGAACGTCCATGCACGTCTCCATGTCACGAATGCGTCGCTGATTGGACAGACACGCCAAAGAACCTTTGAATTGTGATTTGCAGAAACTTTCAGACATTTCGGTCGACATGTGATCCAGTCTAGCCGCAGCGTAGCACCTGTCGTCGCTCTTCCATTTAACAAACGCGACCTCTTTGTAGCAGTTTCCTTGAACATTAAAACCAAAATATGTCGTAAATCACAGGCAGCCATGCAGTGTATGTGTGTGTGTGTGTGGGTGGGGGGGGGGGGGGGGGGGGGGGGGGGGGGGGGGGGGAGCTACGCCGTGGCGTGTGACGTTTCTAGATAGATCGAGAAATGCTGACCAAAACGTTTGCTTGAGCAGGGAAGAGGTTGGTTGGTTGGGGGATTCGTTCCCCGAAACCCTCCCACTGCATCCACAACTGAATTAGACCCTGATATGCTAAGTAATGATACTATATTTAGTAACGTTTCAATCATGAAACTATAGTTAGTAACGTTCCGAACATTATGCTACATGTATATATAGTAATTTCCGTACATAATAATATATTTAATAGGTATAATGTTCCAAACGTGATACTATATTTAGTAACGTTCCGAACATGATACTATATTTAGAGATGTTCGGAACATGATACTATATTTAGTAACGTTCGGTACATAAAACTACGTTTAGTAACGTTCTGATCATGACACTATATTCAGTAATGTTCCGATCATGATACTATATTTAGTAACGTTCCGAACATGACACTATATTTAGTAACTTTCCAAACATCACACTTTATTTATTAATGTTCCGATCATGATACAGTGTAAAATATAGAAATCATATTTATATTTTTGTGAACATCAATGAATCAGTTATCTCCCTTGTAAATTATTACGAGTTTAAGTATGATGATTACCAATGCATCTGGTTGTATTTGAACCGTACCTGTACTGTAACATAGATATGAAGTGCAATTACGATAAAATATTTAAAACTGATTCAATACGAAGCTAAACATTGATGATACAATGCCCTGTTATTTAGTATACGTTTTTGAACTTGCCGTTCGATTCGTTTTTCATTTCTGGTTTTTTTGTTTGTTTGTTTATTTGGGTTTTTTTTTTTCTTTTTTTTTTAGATTATTAAGTACAATAATTAAATCAGATACTTTTTATTCGTGTTTCTTTTAAAAATACCATGGTCATGTAAATTTTCAACAAAAGGCTTCAAATACAATTTTTGTCAACTCGTGATGTGTGAAAATCATATTTTCACTCATTGTTCCGTACATGACACTATATTTAGTAACGTTCCGAACATGATGATATATTTCGTAACATTCCGTACATAATACTGTATTTAGTAACCTTTCGAACATGACACTCTATATAGTAAGCTCGGAATATGATACAGTATTTAATAATCTTCCGAACATGATACTATATTTAGTAACCTTCCAAACATAACACTATGTTTAGTAACTTTGCGAAAATGAAACTGTATTTTGTAACGGTCCGTATATGACACGACGTTTAGTAACATTCCAAACATAACACTACATTTAGGAACATGACACTATATTTAGTAACATCTCAAACAGCAGGCTATATTTAGCAACATTCTGAACACGATACTATAGTTAGTAAAGTTCCATACATGACTCTACAATTAGTAACATGATACTATATTTAGTAAAGTTCCATACATGACACTTACAATTAGTAACATGATACTATATTTAGTAACATTCTGAACACGATACTATATTTAGTAAAGTTCCATACATGACACTTACAATTAGTAACATGATACTATATTTAGTAACATTCTGAACACGATACTAAATTTAGTAAAGTTCCATACATGACTCTACAATTAGTAACACAATACTATATTTAGTAAAGTTCCATACATGACACTTATAATTAGTAACATGATACTATATTTAGTAACGTCTCAAACATGACACTACATTTAGTAATGGTCAGAACATAACACTATATTTAGTAACGTCCCGAACATGATGCTATATTTAGTAACGTCCCGAACTTGATGCTATATTTAGTAACGTCCCGAACATTTTGCTATATTTAGTAACGTCCCGAGCATGATGCTATATTTAGTTACTTTCCATACATGATACTATATTTAGTGACGTTCTGAACATGATACTATATTTAGCAATGTTCTGAACATACTATATTTAGTATCATTCCGATTCTGATACACAGCGATCAAAGATTGAATTTCAGTGAAGTTTAGTACAAAGTCCAGTGCACCACGACTGGTATATCAAAGGCCGCATTGTGCGCTTGGAATAGCCCTTGGGTGATCATACAGTTCTTGATAACAACTCCAGCGTAAAGTTCAAAACGTTTATTTGTAAAACAAGTTCAATAATACATTGAATCCATCAAGGTCACATCCAAGGTACTTTAATAAGTTTTGAGGACTAATAGGACTATAGTAAATGATGACTTGGAATTTAATTATAAACACACTAATGTAAAACTTGTAACTGATGGCCTAAATATTTCTAATTTACAAAGTAATACTAATTACTGACTGCAATTCTATGTAAATTCGCTTTAAAATATTTCTCAATATATTTAATCGTATTTCTTAATATAAATAAACAGTAGTTTAGATTTGTTTATATAATTTAGAAACATAAGCACTGGGCAGGGGTAAGGAATTATTTGCCATAACATAATTTGGGGAATGTCACATACATAAGGCACTGGGCAGGGCGTGGGGAATGCATTAGCTGGGCTATCAGCCCTTTTTACAAGTAAAGTGTGACTCAGTTTGAGAGTGAGCACCGTCGAACTTGGCTTCCTTTTATATCTTAGCCGGTGGAACACGCCAAAGAGATTAACCAATCTGAATGTTTCCTGCGTGGGACAGCTGTCATGGCTTTTGCAGCTAATTGGGCGAGGACCGAATCAGAAGGTCTGCTGAAAATATTAACATCATTTGAAAGGGGTAGGATACTTGAAAACAATCTTTATTACACGTTATAAATACTACCCAGGGGCGTAGCGTGATCTGAATCGGGGAGGGGGGGGAGGGGGGGGGGGGGTTCGAATATGAACCGAGTGGACCTTTTTTCTATTTTGTTTTGTACCAACCGAAACTTCATATTTATAAACCTGTATGTTGTAGTACTGAAAGCGGACCATTTGCTTCAGCGGAGGGGCGTTCGTCCGAAACCCCCTCCTCCCTCCCACCCTAGCCTACGCCCCTGCTATGCCTTTTTGGTTTGCAGCATTAATTCAAATAGCTACGTACAACATTAATCAGGCTGTCCATCCGGTGTAGTTTTGAACATGGGTCACGCAAGCTGGGACATAAAATTGGAACATTATGGTGGGACCCTGCATTTTTTGAGGGGGGGGGGGGGGGAATAGTATGTTACAATTTACAACTGTACACTTTATAGAATTATCATTAATTTGCACATAGGTAATAGGGTTAAAATAATATTCAGTAAAACAGCTCAACGATTGGGTTATGGATACTGACATAACAATGACACATTGTTCACACTAATAGTCGCAATAACAGTTAAACAGGCCGATGTTTGCCTGAATTGAACAAAGATTCCCGATTCAGGACAATAGTATTTATTCATATAGAATTACATGGATTACAAATAATATTATGTGGTAGATTGGTGGAAATTAATCGTAAAACGTTTTAGACCAACTAATTTTACCCCAATATCTCTATTTTTTGGCCAGAAATGAACTTTTGTCAGGAACTGGAGTTATTACCAATACAAGTGAAATGTCCAAAATGTAAAGATAACTTAAAGAAAAATAATTAGTATACAACAAAAGAATGACAATTACCCACATTACCGACACTATTGTAACAAAAAAGTGTGTAAACAAAAAGGAAAAAAATCAGGTACCACTAAGTAAAGAGACTTGGTTTGAATCATCAAATCTGTCGTTGCGACGTAGTATATTAATACTATATTGTTTCGGTAGGACATTTACTATTGAATCTGTGCAATTGAAAACAAGTATCCCTGGAGGCAATGGGAGGCAAAAGAAAACAAACATCTACAGAAACTATTTCAGACTATTATAATTATTGTAGATACAATTGTCAAACTGAAGTAGAAACAGAGAAAGACAATATAATAGAAGGCGAAGGTTGCATCGCTGAACTCGATGAAGCAAAGTTAGGCAAAAGAAAGCACCATAGAGGTCACACGGTGGAAGGTCAGTAGGTTTTCGGTGGGTTATATATAAGAACAAAAATTAAATTAATATATATATATATATATATATATGATTTGTCACTAGTATTTTTTAATATGAAAAATATCAATCGAGTTTATGTTAATTGATATATGTTGAGGCTCTGCCGAGACATCTACCGATTCACTAGACGAAGTTGATATTTTACATATCAAAAAACACGAGTAGCGAATTCTATTTATCCTATAACACTTCTAAAATAGCAGTTTAATTCAATTTTCTGTGAAAAACAAACAAACAAGAAAACGTAAATCACAATAATAAACTCGCTGCTATTGGTTATATGACGTCATCTCGATCAGTACAAATTAGTTTTACGTCACGCGTTTTAAATAAATCTTTGAAAACGATACACAGCACTTCTTAGCTTGTAAGCCAATGACCCATTCAGAGGAACACATTACCTAGATATATAACAAATTTGGATACCATTATTAACCTGGTTAACATATTAAAATTATCACATTGGTTTATGGCATGGATATTATGGGTTAGTTATAGGATAAATATATAGATCAAACTTCAGTCAAACTTCGACAACTTGAAGGAGACGAGGAAATAGTTCGAGTTTCAGGGAGTTCGAGTTTTCGAAATTAATATATAAGAGTTCAAATTTGAAACAGGAAGTAAATAATATAATGAACGTTGATGTATTTGTGATGTCCGTTGGGTCTCAAAGGCAGGGAACATACATCATAATATACAATTACAACCATCTACACAACTATCTGAAGAAAATGGTAAGGGGTTCATCTACAGGCTAAAAGACAGGGAACATACATCATAATATACAGTCTCTACCATCATCTTCACAGCTACCAGACGAAATTGTTAAGGGGTTAAATCTACAGGCTAAAAGACAGGGAACATACATCATAATATAAAGTCTCTACCATCATCTACACAGCTACATGAAGAAAATGTTAAAGGGTTCATCTACAGGTTAAAAGACAGGGAACATACAGCATAATATACAATCTCTATCATCATCTACACAGATATCTGAAGAAAATGTTATGGGGCTCATCTGCAGGCTTCAATCTGGAAAGTGGCGCTTGAAACTGACCCACCGATGATGAATGTGCATTACTAATTGTTCAACAAGAAAGTCAATTCGCACCATCAGACGTTTTTAAGATGACCCAGTGCTGTCGTCTTTCGCTGCGATGTAGCTGCCCATCAGCACTCAGTGGATTATCGACGTGAACCCCCCCCCACACCCCATCCCTACCCAGCCTACTGAGTCCGAATCTGTGGAGAACACTATGCAGTAAATGTTGTCACCCAAGTGGTAATTTATTCTGACAATGACTTAACTGGTTTATGTTGGCAGGGGAAGGCGATATGTTATCGTTTTTGCTATTTTTCTTTTAAATATTCTTTTAACCTTTTATTTTTTTAATGGCATCGAATACAAGGGTTCCAACTTAAATGAACACATTTCAAATATTAATCTTAACCTATATTAAATATTAATCTACCTTTATTTTCTGACATTTTCTTAGCACAAGTTATTTCTTATCTGTATTTCTTATCATCGTTTGTTCTACAATTATTTAATTTATTTAGTTGTCAGGTTACCGTGAATGAACAGGACGCTAAATCATCAGTTCAAAGGCTGAACTCTATTAGTTTTGGTTTCTTATTGGCATTCGATAAATGTGCACCCGCTTTGCTAACGAAGAAGACGCTATACCATTGCTTTCCAAATCTGAATATAATTTATATATTTAAAATTTAACAATGGCATCGAATGCAAGAGAACATGTTTTGCTGAACATCATTCGAGGGTTTCTCATAATATATCAAACTAGTTCGTCCTACGCGTCTATTCGATCTGTCTATTATCAAAGATCTGGAAACGGTTTGAAGGAGGGCTCAAAACAGACCAGTACTGGTGGGGTTTCAGTTCGAGGAATCATGAAATGTGCGGTTCTGGCGACGTCATCTGATGGATTCTGGTTCTACTACGACCACAAGACAAAGAGCTGCGTGACGTCACTAAAAGAACCGAAAACTCCCGATTTTGACTATTTCTGGATGGACACCGCTAAGAAAAGGAAAACAGGTAAATCGCAGGCGCCCCCTAAACACCAAAATCGTGTGCGTGTGCGTGTGAGGGTGCGTGGAGGGGGAGGTAGTATGGTTCAACTTCGCTATCGCGATGTGAAGGGACTCGTGTTACATTTGCCCCGTGTCAGTGTTGGTGTCTTCTGCATTTGACACATTCATTTAATGTACACTGACTGACAGGAAATGATATATTTCGCTTCAAAAATCTTTTGAAATCTTTTAAATGAACTTTTTAAGACATTTTGGTTTGTATACAAAACATTTAAATATACATACCTTGATTTATTTTTATTGTATTCTACTTTTCCCCACATCTCTTTATATCATTTTTATTTTTAATATATACTCTTCTAAAAGAAGTAGGGGAATTTAAAATGCAAATATCATTGCCAATGATTGGAACAGAGATCACCTTTCAAAAATGATTACCTAGGAAAGAACATTCATGGCTGAACAATCTAACACCCAGTTATAACAGAAAATGTGTATGTGCACCACGCAGTATCCCCGTGCATTTGGGTAGGGGGTCATTCGCGATTTTGGAGACTGTGGAAATGGTCGATGGTCTCGTGCAATGTGTTCTGACGAGTTCAGATTCACTCCGGACGTTTTAGGTAGGCGTGGTCTCGTTTGGCAACGTCGAAATCAACGCCAAGCAAATGTCAACCTCAGGCCACATGACAGAACACCACTCCATACTGATCAAGGGGAGGGTGAGGGGTCATTGGTCAGTACTACCGTGATAAAATACTGACACCGATTCTTCTCCAGTTTGCTCGGTGGGTTGATCGACAGTTTGTCTTTCAAGATGACAATGCTCGGGCCCACCGTCCTCATATCGTAAATGTCTACTTTCAACAGCAAAACTTTAACCATAATGCCATGACCAGCAATACACCCTGACCTTTCCACCATACAGCACATCTGGGACATGATCGTTAAACGTTTACGCTGACGTCGATGGCCGCCATCCATTTTTGCTGAACTATATCAGGCGCTGTAAGACGAGTGCTATAGATTCCTGAAATCTTCATTGGAAGATTGATACGTAGTACGCCATATGAAATAAACGTGTGTTTGACGAATCGTGTGGGTGTAATCCATTTTGGGTCAAAAGACGTCAACGTTCAATGTCATCCCTATGTTGTTTCAAGGTCGCAGCCATACAACCTGCTGCCAACATGAACTGTTGGTTGTCATTTCTTCCCAATTCCATCATTATTATTATGTATCTATTCCTAGACACAGATACATCTCGATACTTCTTTAATTGGCTGTTTGTTTCCTACATTCCCCTACTTTGTATGAAGAGTATATCACAATCATAGTCATGTAGTTACCTCTTAGCCAACAGACGATGTTTATTTTTCCTGGGGTGTCGGTGAACGTTAAACTATCATTCATTTTAAAAGTTATCAAGTTTGTTATGTTTAACAACTCCATTAGAGCACATTAATCAATGGCTGTTGGATGTAAAACATTTTAGTAATTTTTGATGAAAGCTGCTACATTTTCCACTAGCAGTATGGCGACATACAAAATGGTTTGTTTAGCGTTCCCTCCCGACCTGAGAAATGTCCCCGATCTACAAATATATGTGTGTTTGTTTGTTTGTTTTTTTTTTTTTTTTTTTTTTTTTTTTTTTTAAAAGAACCCACTTCAAATAAAGTGTAAAAACTCTCAAAACAACTTTTCCCCCGCCTATTAGAGTCATTGCGCAATCACCGACGAACTTCATCATGACGTCCATTTTCTATAGGACAAAGGATGTGCCACTTGCGCCTGCGCATTAACATCGACGCCATTTGTTTTGTTTTCTGTTCAATCATTTATCATGGAAATACAACAATGATGCAGTGGAGTGAGTGAATAGAAGGTTTATACAAATTCTAGCTTCAAAGTTGCTGTTGTCTTTGTGCCTTCCTATTATGCCTTCTGACCACGAACACCATGGTTGGATGTCTTGTTCCTGCACTCCGCCATTCTAATAAAAATAAAAACCTCCCTCCCTACCTGGAAAAACAATTAATTGTCGTGACCTAAGGGATCTTTTATATGAACTTGCCACAGAGAAGACAGCGTGTAATGGCCACCCTTTGATTATCCTTTAATTAATTGCATATTTCAAAACAGACCTAATCCTAATCATAGTAAAGCTTTGAACACATTCCTTTCATAAAACCAGACAGGTGATATCTTCACAGCAAAACACCAATTTGAAAACCCGACATTGCTACTTTAACTGGGAAAGAATATGACGTGATTGACAAACACAACGTTAAAGGAGGGGACAATTAAGGCATTTGGCCTGGTATGCATATTCAACGATATATAATGCACACTATTGCTTAATATCAACATGTATAATCGTATAGTTAATTAATAAAACGGTTAAATGTGACAGCTATTATATATAACGGGCGCAGCCATTTTGTATCATCCCAGTGAATACGCCCTCTGGCTAGCTGGTGGTTACGTAATACCTAACGTGTCACGTCAGGAATTAGTCTTCGAACTGAAGAAACAAAACGTACCTGATTATTGCGAATGCATCGCAATGTGCTGTAATACTATCCATCCCAGTAAGCCAGTAACAGGTATATATTATATTTCAATACAAAATAAACCACCCTTGTCAAAGTGTTGAAAGAACTGCATTATATTTTGTACATAAATTAATCCATGTACTGAAATAATAATCAGAGTGTTTTCTTGGTTAATTGGTCGTTTCTTTCCGTAGCCTGCGCCTGTGGATCAGGATTGGCAGGTATATATTTAAATGTCTAGGCACCCTAAAATAACGTGCCTCTTTTATTAAGATCACAGGGTATTGCGTGATAACCGCTCGGATATCTTTCAAATCGTAATGGACTTATCAGCCTTCCTGCCTTATTACTGTAAGTAATTCTGTAAAACCCTTGATTCAGTAGACTTTCCCATCTAAAATCACAAAACTGACCAATTACGTTGTCCCAAAGAAAAGAAAAGTATCACTTTGGTATCGTGAGTGGTCGTTTTTGCTGGAACGTACCCTACCAATAGGCCTAATAATATGCATTTTTTCTTTAAAAAATACTATAACTCCATTTCGTTATATTGATGCAAATTGAAATATATTTAGTTAAATAATTTGTTATAAGATCAAGTCATTTGTGTTGTTTTACAAGTCAGGTTGGTGAAAGCGAAGCACCTTGTCATAAATTAGAGCGTTTGTTTACACTGTGATGGACGGAGCTGACGTCACTTCGCCCCAAGCTATACCAAGTGTTTTATTAACTCTAAAATTACGCGTTTTTCATTTGTTAAAGTGTCAGTATGTGTTGGTGGTCTGGGTATGCATCTTTCCAACTAATAAGGTTCTTGTTTGAGTTGACCCTACCTTTAACAACCTGTTTCAATGTTAGGCTTTTGCAAATTAAAACAAAGAAAAGATTATTTCAATAAATATATGTTTTAATATTATTCGACATATTTAAAATGTTTGCAAACCTATAATTTATGAACCCACTTTATCAATTGGAATTAATTGCAGACACTTTTAACTGTTATTGCGATTATTAGTGTTAACAATGTTATGTCAGTATCTATAACCCAATCGTTGAGCTGCTTTACTGGATATTATTTTAACTCCATTACCTAGGTGCAAATTAATGATAATTCTATAAAGTGTACAGTTGTAAATTGTAACATACTATTTTCTCCCACCTAAAAAATGCAGGGTCCCACCATAATTTTCCAATTGTATGTCCCAGTAAGCGTGACCCATGTTCAAAACTACACAGGGTGGACAGCCTGATTAATGTTGCTAAATATAGTATCATGTTCAGAACATGTTCGGAATATAACTAAATATAGTATCATGTATGGAAAGTTCCTAAATATAAGTAACATGTATGGAAAGTAACTAAATATAGTATCATGTATGGAAAGTAACTAAATATAATATCATGTATGGAAAGTTACTAAATATAGTGTCATGTCCGCGACGTTACTAAGTATAGTGTCATGATCAGAACGTTACTAAATATAGCATCATGCTCGGGACGTTACTAAACAATGATCGTGTTCAGAACTAATTATAGTGTTATGTTTGGAACGTTACTAAATATAATGTTATGTTCGGAATATAAGTAAATATAGTATCATGTATGGAATGTTACTAAATATAGCATCATGTTCTGATCATTACTAAATGTAGTGTCATATTTGAGACGTTACTAAATATAGTATCATATTACTAAATGTAGTGTCATGTATGGAACTTTACTAAATCTAGTATCGTGTTCAGAATGTTACTAAATATAGCCTGCTGTTTGAGACGTTACTGAATGTAGTGTCATGTCCATAAATGTAGTGTTATGTTTAGAATGTTACTAAACGTAGTGTCGTGTACGGACCGTTACTGTATCAGTCCGAGTTTATTATACTGACACACAATGAAAAAGCAGAAACAACTTTTCATTGCAAATAACGACAAACTATTAATGAATTGATGGATAATGTAATATGACATTAATGACTGGTATTCATGAGATAATTCACATGGAAACATGACCAGTTATCATCAGTAATCGAGTTGCATTCGTAATCGAAAAGTTCAACCCACATGTCAAGGTCAGTATCTGGTGTGTCCACCATTAGCCCGTGAGCATGCGCGAAGACGACGGGGAAAGGATTGGCACAAACATCTCAAATAAGCCACAGGAATGTCCCTCCACTCCACCTGCAACGCCTGTGCAAGCTCAGCGACGGTACGCGGTGGTGGCTGGCGGTGACGTACACGACGTCCTAACTCATCCCACATGCGTTCAATTGTGTTCAAATCCGGTGAAACGGCAGGCCAGTTAATAACGGTGATACCAGCTTGTTGCAGGAATGCCTGGGTAATTTTTGCAGTGTGTGGATGGGCATTGTCTTGTTGAAACAGAAGGGGACCTCCTGGTCTTCGGTGACGGCGCAAAAGCGGCTGGAGAAGTGGTCTTATAATAACGTCAACATAACGCTGGGCTGTAAGGGCATCGTGGACGATGATGAGATCACTCCTGAAATCACAGTTGACTGCCCCCCCCCCCCATATCATCAGACAACCGCCGCCAAACCGATCACGTTCCATCACACATCCGTCAGCGTACCGTTCATGGGGTCTCTGTACACACGTGCTCTTCCATCGGCAAAGGAGACAGAGAAACGGGACTCATCTTGGAAAACAATGCTCCGGTAAAAGGCTGGTGGATGATTACCATTCTGGAGAGCAAACTGTAGTGTCGCAGCACGATATCGCGGTGTCATGATGTTACCGTTGTACGGGCGTCTGCATCTGAGTCCAGCTGTTCTGATGACCGTCATTGGATGGATATGCCTTCTATGACGTCCTATCGTGTTGCTTGGTGTCATCGTCGCAGTTCTGAACCGGTCACGAAGGTGGTGTCGTCGAATCTGCCGATCTTGGCGTGGGGTCGTAACGGGACGTTGACCAGGTCGAGGTCGATCACGGACACTCCCGATCTGTTGATGACGTGCAACAAGTCGTCCAATAGTTGATGGATGGACTCTGAAGCTCCTAGCAACTTGGCTTTGCGAAGTTCCCCCTTGAACCATGCCCAATGCTCGCTCCCTGTGTTGTTCTCTGAGTCATGGCATGCTTAATGTGACGAGGAATATGACACCGTTACGTGACTTTTATGTGTGCACATACTGGCATTTCACGTGCATTGCATGCAGCATGATTGAGCATGTAGTGAACGCATTTCACACCATTTTGTGTGTTCCTGCTATTGTATGTGTAACGAGAACAAAACCAGGATTAAAGCCCTGACAAAAGTACCAATCAATGGCTTCCTCTCCTAATTTGTTATTTTAATTCTAATAAATAAATATATTTTCCATTAATCACAACAAAATATTGAAAAATATCTGTTTTGCGTTTTTATTGTGTGTCAGTATATATAGAGAGTGTCATGTTCGAAAGGTTACTAAGTGTAGTATTATGTTCGGAACGTTACTAAATATAGTGTCATGTAGGGAACTATGAGATCACAAGTTGACAAACATTGTATTTGAAGAAACTTTGTTGAAAATGTACTTGACTATGGTATTTTAAAAAGAAATACGAATAAAAAGTATCTGATTTAATTAATAATATAGAACATGATCCTCTCCTTCCCCCAAAAAACAAAACAAAACAAAAACAAACAACAACAAACAAACAACCCCCCAAAAAACACAAACAACTAAACAACAACAAACAAACAAACAAACAAAAAACAACAACAACCAGAAATGAAAAACGAATCAAACGGCAAGCTCAAAAACGTATATTACATGACAGGACATTGTATCATCAATGTTTATCTGAATCAGGTTTAGATATTTTATCGATATTGCAATTCATATCCATGTTCTATAGGTAGAGTTCAAATAGAACCAGATGCAATGGTAATCATCATACTTAAACTCGTAATAATTTACAAGGGAGATAATTGATTTATTAATGTTCACAAAAATATAAATATGATTTCTATATATTCACTGGATCATGATTGGAACATTAATAAATAAAGTGTCATGTTTGGAAAGTTACTAAATATAGTGTCATGTTCGGAACGTTACTAAATATAGTATCATGATCGGAACATTACTGAATATAGTATGACGATCAGAACATTACTAAATATAGTATGATGATCGGAACATTACTGAATATACTATGACGATCGGAACATTACTAAATATAGTATGATGATCGGAACATTACTAAATATACTATGACGATCGGAACATTACTAAATATAGTATGATGATCGAACATTACTAAATATAGTATGACGATCGGAACATTACTAAATATAGTATGATGATCGGAACATTACTAAATATAGTATGATGATCAGAACATTACTAAATATAGTATGATGATCAGAACATTACTAAATATAGTATGATGATCGGAATGTTACTAAATATAGTATGATGATCGGAACATTACTAAATATAGTATGATGATCAGAACATTACTAACTATAGTATCATGTTTCGAACATCTCTAAATATACCTATTAACTATATTATTATCTACAGAAAATTACTATATATACATGTAGCATAATGTTCGGAACGTTACTAACTATAGTTTTATGATTGAAACGTTACTAAATATAGTATCATGATCGGAACATTACTGAATATAGTATGACGATCAGAACATTACTAAATATAGTATGATGATCGGAACATTACTGAATATACTATGACGATCGGAACATTACTAAATATAGTATGATGATCAGAACATTACTAAATATAGTATGATGATCAGAACATTACTAAATATAGTATGATGATCGGAATGTTACTAAATATAGTATGATGATCGGAACATTACTAAATATAGTATGATGATCAGAACATTACTAACTATAGTATCATGTTTCGAACATCTCTAAATATACCTATTAACTATATTATTATCTACAGAAAATTACTATATATACATGTAGCATAATGTTCGGAACGTTACTAACTATAGTTTTATGATTGAAACGTTACTAAATATAGTATCATTACTTAGCATATCAGGGTCTAATTTAGTTGTGGATGCAGTGGGAATGTTTCGGGGAACGAATCCCCCAACCAACCAACCTCTTCCCTGCTCAAGCAAACGTTTTGTTCGGCATTTCCCGATCTATCTAGAAACGTCACTCGCCACATCCCCCGACACACACACTGCATGACTGCCTGTGATTTACGACATATTTTGGTTTTAATGTTCAAGGTAACTGCTACAAAGAGGGCAGGTTCGTTAAATGGAAGAGCGACGACAGCTGCTACGCTGCGGCTAGATTGGATCACATGCAGATCGAACTGTCTGAACGTTTCTGCCAATCACAATTCAACGGCTCTTTGGCGTTTCTGTCCAATAAGCGACGCTTTCGTGACATGAAGACGTGCATGGACGTTCACGGTTCAAGTAAGTCGAACACTTCTGTGTCTTCGTGTAGCACGGTACTGAAAATCAAGTGGAGAGAGAATTTTCTCTCTCCAAATGTCATAGCGGAAAGTAGTCCAGTGGTAACACACTCCTGGTATGTATGGACCAACCACTGAGGATCGATCTCAGACCGACTGCAGATCAGGGGAACGCTTTACCGCTGGGATACGTCCCAACCTCTTATATCGTAAGACAATAACATATTATGCTAGGGTCAGACTACCAACTGTCAGAACGACGTTGTCCAGCTCACAGACCTCACAACTTCTACGACTGAGCAGTTGCTAGTCTGGGCTATCTTAGAACTCGATTCTCGTCGTATACAACTCCACCGACCGATCAGTTTGCTTATCTGAGCGCACTCATCATAAGTAGGGAGTGGGGGGAATCACAACGCAACCGTCGAGTCGGCTAACTCCGTCGTGACAATTGACAGTCTGAGAATAGCATTATTCTCTATTTATATCGTCTTCTTCGTTTCATTTACTTCTGTTTTAGCGTCTGCTGCATACTGGTTTGGACACGTGGCTGCCAACAACGTGGATTTTGACGGAGAAGACAAGAAGAAATTGGCCGGCGATTGGTCGCGGGATACCCAACAGACCAACAGGCAATGCATGTTCGTCAGCAAACGAAGAGGAAAGTGGTTGTGGGAGAGACAGGGCTGTCTATCCAAGAACTTGTTCATTTGTCAGTATACCGGCTGTTCATAAGCGTACACGACCGGGTGGATGAGGGTCAGAGGAGAGTTAGAAGTAAACGGGAAGGTAGTGATGGAAGAGACAGGACTCTCTGTTAAAGAACTTGTTCATTTGTTTATATATGAGCTGTTTCTTTCCATAACATTCCTAAAATGGGAGTTCGTTTGACATTTGTGTTGTGTCCTGTATACTTTGAGATGTACGAATCGTTCATGATGTGCAAAATTTATGCTAGGGTCTTAGGCTCTAATCAACTGAACAGGAGTACAGTGTTTTAGCATTGGCTTGACAGTTACTGCCATAAGCAATAATGCTGTCGATTGTTTACGTATACAGACACAATACTTTGCATGTATTTTGAGGAAACATTGTATTTGGAACAATTCTACGTACATGTGAAAGTCACATGAGGGAAGACACTGTCCAGTATCACACGCACATACACATACCGGGAACATATTGTTCAGTATCACATACATTATTCTTGAGAACATATAGTTCAGTACCACATACACATAATTTATTATAATAAACATATTGTTCAGTACCACATCCACTACCACATCGAACACATTGCTCAGTAGCACATACACTGTTATAGGGAGCAATGTTCAGTATCACATACACTATTACAGGGGACATATTATTGTTCAATACCAGGTACACTATTACAGGAAACACATTGTTCTGTATCACATACACTATTACAGGGAACATATTGTTCAGTATCACATACACTATTACAGAGAACATAGTGTTCAGCACCACATACACTATTACAGGGAACATATTGTTCAGTATCACATACACTATTACAGGGAACATATTATTCGGTATCACATACACTATTACAGGGAAAATATTGTTCAGTATCACATACACTATTACAGAGAACATATTGTTCATTGTCACATACACTACTACAGGGAAAATATTATTCGGTATCACATACACTTACAGGGAACATATTGTTCAGTGTCACATGCACTATTACAGAGAACATAGTGTTCAGTATCACATACACTATTACAGGAAACACATTGTTCAGTATCACATACACTATTACAGGGAACACATTGTTAAGTATCACATACACTATTACAGGGAATACAGTGTTCAGTATCACATACACTATTACAGGGAACATAGTGTTCAGTATCACATACACTAATACAGGGAACGTAGTGTTCAGTATCACATACACTATTGCAGGGAACATATTGTTCAGTATCACATACACTATTACATGGAACATATTGTTCTGTATCGCATACACTATTACAGGAAAAATATAGTTCACTATCACATACACTATTACATGGAACATATTGTTCAGTATCACATACACTATTTCATGGAACATATTGTTCTGTATCGCATACACTATTACAGGAAAAATATAGTTCACTATCACATACACTATTACATGGAACATATTGTTCAGTAGCACATACACTATTACATGGAACATATTGTTCTGTATCGCATACACTATTACAGGAAAAATATAGTTCACTATCGCATACACTATTACATGGAACATATTGTTCAGTACCACATTCGCTATTACAGGGAACATATTGAAATTAAGAAGATTATTGAAATTAAGAAGAGAGGGAAAAATCTAAAACACAAATGAAGATCACTCACTTTCAGTCTATATTTTGCCTATATTTGACTAAATACAGTTATGGGCCAAATGTTATCAGTGTCACACTTGTAAACCAAACGTATACATGTTATACATACACATGCCAATGTGGTACATTTACAATGCGAACATGAAAGACAAGTATGTACTTAGATATACATTAAATAAAGATATTGCAATTAGTTCACATGCATATTTATAGTTCACATTTATTTGCCTATAATTACCAAATTAATTTTCTCCGAGTCCATAATGACTCCATACTAACGCCGCTTGATCTAGTTGGTTTGTTAATCTCATAACAAAACAGCTTCAAAGCGTAAATTGATACGTTAGTTAACAATGTTTATCATCAGTTCAGTATATTGTCATTAAAATTAAAATGCTAACACTTTGGCAGGAACGACATATATACTGTGGCCAAAATGATTGATGGTTAATTAGATTAAATGTTAATGTCTGCTAATAAAGCATAATACAATTGCACGTCCCAATGCTCTCTGTGTGACACATTAAAAATACTACCTACTACGCAGAGGGTACGGAGTGTACAATTAAATGTGTGTACCGCAAAGTCTAGGTAATTAATGAATATATTTTGTATTAGTGTTTAGATAGACTATAGTAAGAGAATTGCTGTTTAACATTAGTAAAAGTTCATCAAATAAAATGTATAACAAAAACATTTCAAACCCATAACCACCCAATATACGCCTTTGAATATATTTAGTTTTTATTACGTACCCTCACATTATTTTCTGACAGAAAGCCTGCTACTTTTGGCAGAGGTTGAAACAATTGATTGTCTAATTTTCAACTGTTACTATAAAATAAACTAATATAATTAATCATTTTTGGTATCTAGCAATTTAAAGCAAAATTTGCAATAGTTACCACTTATTATATATTATTTTGTTTTATTTTACCTGTAATATATTTTCACCAGGACGTCCTTCTTCCTCCATGAAAGATTAAAGCAAATAACACTGGATATATTGTCATTATTTTTGCTTTATTCCAATATATAATAACAAATGTGTTTTATGTCAGTATGTGGAGTAAATTACCTGAAACGGTTGGTTTGAAATCATAATTACAAAATCCTAAAGATAAAAGGAACTGGCTCCCAAACTCAGCCTCTACATATTATTTACATTTTACAGGCCTGTGTGGGGATCTCTAGTGAGGGATACAAGATAGAGTTTCATCTTTATATCATCTTTGTTTATGTAGAGTAGTGGACATTTAAAACATACATTTTCATCCTCAAGTGTGGGATGGAGAACAAACCCCTAGGTCCGCCCCTATACCAACCCACCCCAGTTCCTACGGGCCTGATGTATTTTATATTAATAAATACAAAGACTACGTAATGATATTGTCGATAGGACATATTAGTTGTAAAGTGATTGTCAGTATGTGACAACATTATACTATTTTCCAACATTTCTTTGTTTCTGTGTCCGGCTATGGGCAGTTTGGGCAGACCGGTAACACGTTTGTTTAATTATAAACAATACACGATTTAACCAAAGACGTTAAAACTTTGAGGATAGCTATTTAAGACAACAAAGACAATTATGGGGTTTTTGTGGGTTTTGTTTTATTTTTTATTTTTTTTATTTAATTTATTATTATATCTTGCTTTCGTGAGGAGGGGCCACTTTTTGCAAATTTACGAAATTGGGTTCTGGAATATCCAATGACGTGTCATGTTTACATCTATGCTGAACACGATTTCTGATGAAATATTATAACATGTTGTGTGTTTCTCTTCTAATTAGAGCCATTTGAATCAGATACATTAAACAAAAGTCATAACAACTCATGTTTTTAAAAACATGTTTGTTCCATGCTTCATATGATGATGATACTTTGCCGGTTCAACGCCACTGCCGCCTGCGGCCATCTATTTTTAGAAACGGGGTCACATCAGTGCACGTTGTGGTGCAATATCCTATTGTTCTATAACTAAGCTGCGTGTCATCGCAACTAATGAGGTCATGTTAAATAAACTGCGCGTCATTCCCACTGACTAGGTCAGATCACTTTATTGTAAATACACGCTACCGGCCGAAACGAGGTCATGCGTGCTTGAAAACTGTTTTTTGTATTGATGTTGTTTCACAATGACTTCACAGAAAATAAGGTCACATCCAGACGTGTAGCCTACCTACTTTTTATACACCCATTTAAGCGTGTCGCAAATAGAAAGTCCCACAAATGATACGTATTTTCGTATTATGAACAACTTGAAAGGTCACTCGTTGATATGAAAACATTATATTGTAGGCGACAGTCTACATTTAATATAAATATTGTTAACATTTCGTTTTTATTTCATTTAATCTAAAACCATGCCCACAGAAGGATGGACACAATATTTATCTGATATTTATTTCAATCCAAAACATCCAGCTTCCTATTCGGGGGTAAATAAATTGTATTATATTGTGAAAAAGGAAGGTAAATTTGACATTAGTTTAAATCATATCAAACAGTGGCTTGCTTCACAAGATGCTTATTCACTTCAGCGAGCGTTACGTTACAAGTTCAAAACAAACAGGCTTGTGGTCAGTGGACTGAATGCATGCTGGTATATTGACTTAGCCGATGTGTCTAATCTTGCTTCAGCCAACGACAGTGTGAAATTCCTGCTGATAGCTATCAACGTGCTTACAAGATATCTATGGGTGGAACCCATGAAAAACAAACAACCAGAATCTGTCTTTAAAGCACTGAAGAACATATATACCACTGCACCTTTACCAGGGATTATTAGATCAGATAAAGGCCGTGAATTTAATAACAATAAAGTGAAATCCTATTTGAAAGACAAGGGCATAGATTATTACGTCACTCAGAATGACACCAAAGCTTCAAATGCCGAGAGAGTCATACGAACTCTAAAGGTTGCTATGTACAGATATTTTACTTTTAAACAGACTTATCATTACTTGGATATTCTGCAAGATCTAGTGGATGGTTACAATAATAGACCACACAGGTCGTTAAATCAGCGGTCGCCTTCAGACATAGACGAGCAAAATGAAACTGTTGTATGGAAAGAACAGTACATTGATCCGTTAAAAGCAAAGTCTAAACCCAAAAAGAAACTATTTAAATTTAAGGTTGGGGATCAAGTCAGAATTTTTCATTTGAGGTATACTTTTCAACGAGATTATCAAGAAAAATGGACTGAAGAAATATTTATAATTAAGAGAAGATACTACAGAGATGGTTTTCCTAAATATCAACTGAAAGATTATGCAGATGACCCCATTGAAGGTAGCTTCTACAAAAATGAGTTACAGCAAGTCTTCAAAACGGATGATAACATTTGGAAGGTGGAAAAAGTGCTTAAGAGAAGAAAGAGGAGAGGTGAGAAACAGGTGTTTGTTTAGTGGATGGGCTATCCTAAGAAGTTTAAAAGCTGGATTCCAGTTTATACCTGGACATCATGGGACCAACATCGTGTCCAGATTGTCAGAAACTGTTTTCGAGGAGGGATGCCATGCTCAGACATAGACAGACCAGTCATTCACCACCACCACAATCATCTCCTCCACCACCACCACCAGGAATGCAAGCTCAGCAGGTACCAGATGAAGAACCGTTTTACTTTACTATACCTTCCAATGTCGTTTTCGTGGGCCCTAGTGGATGTGGGAAGACAATGTTTATGTATCATATACTTCGGAAAGGACTCATCAAGCCAACACCTAACAAAATTGTTTGGTGTTACAACGAGTGGCAACCCCTTTATGATACTATTCGTGAGACCATGCCTCAAGTTCAGTTTGTGAAAGGTATCCCTTACAACCTGTAGGACGACAACTACTTTGATGCACGCAACAATAATGTTTTAATTCTGGATGATCACATGACCGAGGCCAAGGATGATAAACGTATTTCTCAACTGTTTACTCGTACTTCACATCACAAGAATGTCAGAACGTGACATTGCTCTGAATTCACATTTTGTGACTCTATTCAATTCACCCGTGGACAGGCAACAAGTGAAATTGTTTGCAAGAAGAATTTATCCCAAAAGTACTGATCGTTTTATGTCTGTGTATGAAGCAGCTGTTCAACAACCTTATGGTAATCTGACTATTGATTTACGACCTTCTACCTCTGAGAATGAGAGACTTAAATCCAATGTTATAACTACTAGTGACAGTGTTTCTCAACAACCTATAAAAGAACCATCAATTCAAGAGTCACCTCAGATGAATAGTAACACTCCTCCTGTGAACATCAAACACAACACTTTAGACGACGTGACAGAAACCTCTGAAGTTGGTAGAGAATTTAATTATAGTGATACTGAGGATATTGATACAGTTGTCAACATGACTTCCTGTGACGAATGCGGTATTTTGTTTGAGAACAACCATGATCTTCAACGCCATGTAAGAACCTGGTGCCCCGAAAATGGGGGTCAACCTTTAAGGAAACGAGCCAAACTGGATGAAGAACCCATCAATACCGATGTAAAAGATTCCAAATTGGATTACAAAGAATGGGAAGCTGCTGGTCTGACAGAGATGTGGAAGTTGACCTTGAAAACTTGTAAAGAAAGCATTCAGGCAAAGAAATAAACTTATGAAGTCTGAAAGATGGATTGAATGGAAGTTACAAAAATGTTGGGAAAAACCTTTCATTGACAGAATGGTTCGAGCCCTACAGTTTGTGACTTATTTCAGTGAAGCACCCTTGTTCAAAACCATACTGTCTAAAGTTAAGAATATGGACCCCGAGACGGACCTAGATGTAATCTTTACCAAGATTGAATTGTGGATGAAACCCAATGTCAAAGATATACTGTCCCAGATAGATTTTTCTGAAGCTGAGGACTTAGTCAGTGATCAAGAAGAAAAAAATGAAAATGATACAGACAGTGAATAGTTTTGTGTATATTTATATGTAAGATACAGTCAAGAGTTTCCCTTTATCCTTGACACGTATAATAATATATGTATGTTGAGAGAAATAAAATACATTGTAGTAATCAAGCATTTCTCTTGTTATTTATTTATTGTATTAAAGTTAAATAAAAAAAACAAAACAAAACATTAAACAGTTAAGTTTATTACAAGAACAAACGTTTTGAACAAAATCTATTTTTATTAAGAGGGCACCATATAAAAAAGGTTAACATATATGCATACATGAAAATCATTATAAGGTATGAAGTGGTTCTCATTTACAATAGACAATATTATGCACATGTGGTTTATAGCCTAATCAATGATTCTAGAATGAGTACGGTAGTGTCCATGGGCTAGAGTATGGATTCCATCTTCAAGGACATAGCGTTTGTTATCGTAGGGAGATAAACATATTTTGTTAGTAGCTACACTGTAAAGCTGATGATTCACACTCTGAATATTAGTCATGCTATGTCTCAGTTGGGAATGTTCAAACAAACATTTCTTATACATAGTGTGCTTGAGGACCTTTTTTATCACAGTTTTACTAACACCTTTAGCTATTTTTTCTCTTTCCCCTCATACAAAACCAAATACATTTTCGGTCTAAGACCTACAAACTCTTCCATGACAGATCCCCCAAGCTCATCCTTCATTTTACCTAACACTTTGGCATTTACAGTAGAGAAGAGAGGGTGAGAGAGATTATAGTTACTTGTGTCAAACAAGTTGGCATGTTTCTGAAAATCAGAATAGACATCTTCTGTTTCTATCTCATAACACAGTGAATCTGTATCCGTGAACAAAAGCTGGACTTTATTCCCATACTCTGGTCTCATGAAATCATAGTGAAATTCATACATAACAATTTTAGACATGTCTAGAATTGAAAATCTGGCATAGACAGGCTGGTTAAGAAAGATAGTGGCTTTCTTAAGATGAACTGCAGCCAAATCAGGGTTAAATATTTGAATGCCTGTGCCTGGGTTTAGCACAGAGTTTCATTAAACGTTTCTTTGAATTGACCAGTTCCACATTCACATGCTTTCTTACATTCATCATGGTTCGACCAAAGCAGGAGTTGTTCATCAACTTAAAAAACGCTTTTTCAGTTTCATTTTTGGACTGCTTTCTTTTTTACGTGTTGAAATTGATATAGGTCTTTAACCATGGAGACTGTCTAAACTGAATCGCTCTATGGATCTTTGTCAACTTTATTCCCTGTCTGAGATAGAATTGTAAGTTTCTGTAATGTAGTACATATTTTTCTTTATCATTGCGGTTTGGAACTAATTTTCGTACAGGCCGACCTGTAAGACAAAGTTTATCTCTCAGCTGCTGCGAGTGAGGAGAAAGCATATCATCAGTGACTAGCATAGATTCAGGGGCCAGAGGGTAGTCACTGTGAAAGTCATGTAATTATGTGGGGTATTCAAGATCCACCTCCAAAATATACCCCGTGTTTGAATTCTCTGTCACAGTCATAATGTCAAGACTGTCCAAGTCTTTAACCCACTCGAAATCTCTTTCAGGGAGGTACTGGGACATGCTATGTCCATACAGGTTATTAGCATCCAAATACATAAGATAGGTGGAGGGTTCATTTTCATTAAATGTTTCAAGATAAGGATTGTTAGCTTTGGAACACATTTTTGATATCATTGAAATTCCACCTCTTAGACCATGCTCTATCATGAGATGCATGTCCAAATCTGTGAGAAGTTCAAGTTCCACACCTCCTATCTTGAGCATGGCATCCCACCCTACACCGGGTAAAGTGAAATAATGAGCACTATCCAAATCATAATAATCTAAGCACATGCTCCTAACATTTTCAAATACATCTGCCAAGAGAAGAACGTCTGTTTTCATGTACAAATCGTGGTACTCTCCCATGGTTTTCAAGTCAAACGTTGTCCACACCTGATGAGCATGCTCATAATCCTCGTCCGAGATATCACTATCAGTTAGAATATTATAAAACTCAGCTTGAGCAGGGAGCTGAGACATGTTAAATTTAGACTCGTCATCCATAAAGGCATAAGGGTATACCCCTTTTCTTAGAAGTAAGCTGATTTTCTGTTCATCTGAACATTATTTTGTGAGTTGAGTGAATTTATCACTACCATCTGCTTTCAAATTAGTAACCAGTGTCTCAAGCGATGCGTTCAAAAACTGAAGTGAGTCTATGAACCGTAAACTGCCAACAGAGAATGATATGTATTTTTCCATGTTGTTGGCTAGACAGCATAGGTTTTGTTTAACAGATTTATCCAAATACCTCATGATCAGGTGGCTATCATAACCTTTAAGGTTGTGAAAAACAACAGGAATAAAGAACTCGTTAAGATTGCTCTGTTTCCCCTTGTTCCTCCTAAACTAGTACTGTAAATTGCATTTATTGTGTGCAGGACCCCTATAAACTCCAGTCAAATGATCATGGTCGCGAACTCGGGCTGACCCTAGCTTTCCTTGACAAATATGACATTTTAATACTTTGTAGTGGTTGTAAAAGCGGGATTATTCACACAGCCAGAGATTTTCTCAGTGATTGACTCAAAGTCTGCGTAGATTATGAATGGGACCTTAAGCTAATTTTGAACACTTAAATTGTACCCACTTCTCATTGTTATTTCCTGGTAGTCTTACTTTCTGAAGACGATATGAATTGCAATATGATGTGTGATCATCTATCAAATCTTGTCTAGTAAAATCATGTAAACAAGAACGACAATAAAATGTTTGATGTTCATGTTTTGTTCTATTCCCCATCAACCTACTGAAATTGCGAATGAGACAAAAGTGTCTCTTTTCCCCCTGGCTGAGTAACATTAAATCTACCTCAATTGGAAATTTGAATGCACTTTTGTGTAAGGGAAACACACCATCATTCTCATCAAATCCAAAGACATTTACTGAAATACTGTTTAGTTTTTCGAATTTTGATAATCGTGATAAGGGAATGGGCATATCAATTCCATCTACATTTAGTTCAGTTTCATACGGTTCATATTTATTTACCCTATTGGCATGATGCTTGAAAGATAATGGGTGCAGAGCTGCTAAGACAGACCAAATAAAACATTTCTGATCTTCAGTATGGCTTTTTTGTCTGCAAGGACTCTAGGAAGAGGGATATAGCTACTACCAGTCAAAGGAACATATTGAGCTGTATTAACTTCCAAATGTATGATATGATTGATAGCCCATCCACTCACAAAAGAGCTTACCGGGAAGTAAACATTTAACGTGACCACACCAATTACACTTAGCTAGCCGGGCTGGTACATCACAAGAGTCGGAGTTTTTGTTGGCATTGTTACCAAGAGGTCGTAGGCACCGTCGTTTGGCCTGTTGGTTGTCTTGTGATGATGTCCGTTTTAGTGAGCATTGATGACTGTTATAGTTATTCAGACGGGAAAATGAAAGTCCACACTTAACACACTGGAATCGTTCATTCCCATGGACTGTACGGGTGTGTCGTAGGAGGTCTTTGTTCCACTTACAACACCGCTGACATACGATGCAAACATAGCCGTCTTTTGAAGGTTTATTTTCATTGTTAGAAATCAGTTCTTTAGACAGTAATTCAATACGTTTAAGATTGACTTCTTGATCATCTTCCAGGGCGTGGTCATGAGCCCAAGCTTCAAGTTCTTGTACTGAAGTCACAGTGTTTAAAAATTGCCGTTTATCTGCCATTTAAATAAATAAACACCACGCTCAATATGTCTCTCTTGCTGTCTGTGAATGAAATGATTTACAAATATACAATATACACTCTTTATATACATATTTTAATATGTGGTTTAAACCAGTTCAAACTGGATTATATCGGTTCTAATATGCTTAGCCTACATATCAATACATGTAGATGCAGCTATAACGCAATGCAGGTGATTATCAAAACAGTGACCTGGTTAAGCTTAGCGACCTGGCGTAACACACATCTGTTTATAGGTCAGAAGTGTTATCAAAACACTTGGTCAATTCGGATGACTTGTTTAAGTTATACCACCTTTAAATGAGTGTATATAAAAAGACGTATAGTTAGTTAGGTATGACATGATTTTTAAATAATTATTTTAACACCATGTTAATATAATAGACAGACTGAGTCACTCGCGGTCAGTTAAGCGCACAACACAGCGTGACCTAGTTAGGCCCATGTACACATTCCAGCAGATCACAATAGACCCCGTTTCGTACACGACTGTTTGTATTACAAATTCAGACACAACTACATACTAGCATACATCATATTAATATAAAACTAAAACATCATTATTGTTTAAATAGCGCTGTACGAGTTGGATTTCAACTGGTAAGCTGGCTAAAACAGCAAAGTGCATACACTACAACAGTGACCTGGTTTCGGCCTGTAACGTGTATTTACTACAGCGTGACCCAAATAGACTTGGCCATGCAGTTGGGGTGATGCGTACTTTATTTATAGAACAATTGGACATTGCACCACACCATGCACTGGAATAACACTTGTACTAATTATTCAAGAAGTCATTGCCAAACAATATTAATACAATACGCAGGTGCAAGCACCTGTCATCCGATTTAAAAGGGTATCGTGTATTTACTATAGACGCGCACTTTATTCATAGAACAATAGGATATTGCACCACAACGTGCACTGCTGTGACCCCGTTTCTAAAAATAGATGGCGGCAGGCGGCAGAGGCGTTGAACCGGCAAAGTATCATCATCATTCATAGTGTCATCTTATCTCTGTAACTTAGCTGGGTTATTCTGGCTAGGGAAGACAATATGTTATGGCCTTTGCTATCTGAATGTTCTTCTCTTTTGGTCCATCGTGATCTACATTAAATATTAATCATTACAACTTTCTTTTCTACGATAATTTTGCAATAAAGTTAACCCACGTTGTTTGGGTATCTTTCTTCTTCAATTATTTATTTTATTTAGCTGCCAGATTTTTAGCGAATGAACAGGACGCTAAGTTCTTACGTTTGGAGGATGAATTCTATTCGTTTTTGTTTCTTATTGGCATTAGATGAATGCGCACCTGTTTTTCTAACGAATAAGACGCTATATCGTTGCTTTCAAAATCTTAATATAATTTATATATTTAAAATTTGACAATGGCATGGAATAGAAGAGAACATGTTTTGCTGAACATCATTCGAGTGTTTCTCATAATATATCAAACTATTATCCTGTTCAATTATTTAGACCCAAAGTTTATTGCAAATGTTACGTTTATTTCCTATTCGATATTTGTTTTCTTTGCATTTACATGAAAACAAACCCAAACCTCGACAGGTTTTATATACAAATCATCATATAAAATGCACGAAGTTGACTTAATTCCACTTTTTAAAAATCTCTGTGTCTTTTGAATGCACGTTATTTCTCCTATAAATAACTAAGGTCATTTGCATATCAAAACATTGGGATCTGAGGCTACGTGAAGGCCATTATAGCTTGTTTCACTAAATCAAGGTTATTATTGTTTTGCAGTGTGTAACAGCATTGTCTAATCTTTCCGTTAAACATAGATGTAAACAAACAGAACATGTAACCCTTTCTTGTAGGTGCATTATATTTAATAAATTTAGCTAATGTATTATGCATTTTTATTTTATTATATCAATTATTTATTAGCATACCATACCTAACCTAACACAACTGAGGTGTCGCACAGTAATAAACACAAATCACCTCATCCAACGCAGGAATGTGCTTTCCAAATTTATAAATGAATTTAATGCAGGGCCGGACCCAGAAGACCAGGGGTCGGGGGGGGGGGGGGGTAAAATGTCAAAGGCCACCAACATCAAATAATAATAAAAATGTCATTTAATTTGCCTCTAAATATTTATATATATAGTATTTAGGGTGGTGCTAGGGGCTGGGGTTTGGGGGTGGGGTGTTACATTTGTAATGCGAAAAACCAAAGGGCTCTTGTTCGGACTCGTATGGGTTCAATCACTTTTTCATCCCGCAGACACAGCCCTGAATGTTCAAAATACGATAGTAATTGCTTGGTCAATAACATCATTATTTCAATATATGACTGCACGTGCTATTGTAGCAATGTGTAAACCACGTAAAATACAAGTTAGGTAGGGTATATAAATTCATTGAAAATGTATTAGTCGACATTCTTGTTATTGTTATTTGAGGAAAAATATGGGTAAATTGAAAAACACTTCAGTTGATGTAAAATCGTGTATTAAGAACGTTTTCGATTATTTTGAAGATGAATATCAGCGCGGTAGACCTAGGTATGCTTCTTATCGAATTGTCGATCGAGTTGCCGCTGCACTTAAAGTTTAGGTTTCGACAGTAAAAAGAACTGTGAAAAATCTAAGTTCTACGAATTAAAAAAAAAAACGCGACCGAAAACTCATCGATTTTGTTTATAAAGATGTTATTAGACGACGAGTATACATATTTTATAGAGAGGGCGAATAACCTACATTACATATGATTAACGTGGCTTTAAGGGAGGAATGTGGAATCAACATATCCATATCAACTTTACGAAGAACACTCCATGACCTCGATTTTAAATACCAACATATGTCTACAACCGAAAAAGTGATTTTTGAGGACGCCAATATATCAGACAGGAGACTGTCCTATCTCCATGAAATATCCAGTTTACGAGAACAGGGGTATTTAATAGTGTATCAAGATGAGACCTGGGTGAATGTCAACCACACAACATCCCACCACTGGACAGATATCCACCCGGGCACAAGTACCGCCAATCACCTGCCGAAATCAGACGCTGCTGATCGAGTTCCTAAACTCTGTTCGGTGACTGGGAAGGGAAAAAGACTTATTATTTGTCATGCTGGCTGTGATAAATATGGATTGATAGATGGCTGTGAATTGATCTTTGAGGCTAAAAAAAAAACAGACGGAGACTATCATGGTGAGATGAATCATGACAATTTCATCAAATGGTTTGAAGAACAACTTATGCCTTCTCTACCAGAACCTTCTGTTATCGTCATGGATAACGCAAGCTACCACAACAAATTAACTGAGATTACACGATGTCCTGCACTAAACGCTAAAAAGGAAGAATTTCAGTCGTGGCTACGAAACAAAAATATACCTTTTGAGAGTAACATGATAAAGCCAGTTCTTTAAGAACTTGTGAAAAGTAACAAATGTGCAAAGCAATTTGTTACTGATGATATTGCTGAACGCCATGGGCACTTGTGTCTAAGACTGCCGCCAAGACATTGTGAACTCAATCCGATAGAACTGATCTGGAGTCAAGTCAAAGGGCACATAGCTCGTCATAATGATGGTAAAATGACCACGGTGCGGAGAGAACTTGCACATGCATTGAACTTTGTCACACCTACACACTTCTCTGACGCATTTAAACATGTAATAAAGATCGAAGAAGATTTTAGAAAACAAAATAGTTTTATAAGAAATAAAATACCCCCTGTGATAGTCCCCCTTAACGAAGATAGTGATGAAGAAATGAGTTCGTCGACTGATTAAGTTATTTCTCCATACGCATCAGGAGTATTACTTTAATGTATGCATCAACTCTTTAACACCAAAAACAATTTATTTCCATATCATTCACTATCAAACAACCTAACAACCTATAAACTAATCGACTAGAAATGCATATAGACTACACATACATACGAGAGAAATTTTATTTAACGACACACTCAACGCATTTGATATACGTTTATGTGGCGTCAGACAAAACCGTTAAGGAGCATTATGACAGTGAGAAAGAAACTCGCTACCGCCACATGGGCCACTGTTTCCGATAAGCAATTTTGATAAGCAATAAGGGACGTTTTATATGCACCATCCCATAGACAGGATAGGACATACCACAGCCTTTATACATCAGTTGTGGTGCACAGGCTGGAACTAGACCATGTGGGATTGATCAGTCAACCTACCATGAGCGCACCTTTACCTCTGAGCTACGTCCCGCTCCATATACAAAAGAAGCCTTAAGTGGGGTTGGGGTTATTAAAATATGTTGAGTGCGTCGTTACATAAATGACGTCTCTCTCTCTCTCTCTCTCTCTCTCTCTCTCTCTCTCTCTCTCTCTCTCTCTCTCTCTCTCTCTCTCTCTGTGTATCTCTCTCTCTCTATCTGTCTCTCCCTTCAGCGCGCGCGCTTGTGTATTCCACAATATAATTATAATATTTGATACATATTTTTTTTCAAACTGATGTTTTGTCACTTGAACTCCCCACCTGAATCCGCGCCTGCTTCATGTTTACAGATATTTTCTTAAATATAGGTCATACTACGATTTGTGCGGATAGGACGATAGAACCGAACATTAGTTTGAAACGCACTATAGAATGATGCTTTTGATATGCAAATGACCTTAGTTATTTATAGGAGAAATAACGTGCATTCAAAAGACACAGAGATTTTTAAAAAGTGGAATTAAGTCAACTTCGTGCATTTTATATGATGATTTGTATATAAAACCTGTCGGGGTTTGGGTTTGTTTTCATGTAAATGCAAAGAAAACAAATATCGAATAGGAAATAAACGTAACATTTGCAATAAACTTTGGGCCTAAATAATTGAACAGGATAATAGTTCGTCCTACGCGTCTATCCGACATGCCTACTTTGAAAGATCTGAAAACGGTTTGAAGCAGGGCTCGAAACAGACCAAGACCGGTGGAGTTTCCGTTCAAGGAATCATGGAGTGTGCGGTCCTAGCGACGTCATGTGATGGATTCGGGTTCTACTACGACGACAAAACAAAGAGCAGCGTGACAGCACTCAAAGAACCGAAGACTCCCGATTCTGACCATTACTGGATGGACACTGCTAAGAATAGGAAAACAGGTAAATCACAGGTACCCCCAAAACACCAACGAGTGGGGTTGGGGTTAATACTCAAGTGCAACTTCGCTATCTCGATGTTAAGGGATTCAAACAACTAGACTGAAATACCGGTGTTTCGCAGGCGTGGATCCTGGGGGTTACGGGGTTTTCGGAAATTGTTTTTACTCATGTTAAATTTGTCCCATGTCAGAGTTGTTGTCCTCTACAGTGACGTTAAAATATATTATTAACCAATGTATCTTTTCGACTTCAAACCGATTGGAACGTTACAGTTTCGAACAAGCTTCGAACAATCCTGGGATAGTGTCAGACCTTTTATAGGCGGTACAGGAAAGATGAAGTAGTTGTGTCTCATGTTCGCATAGGTCACACACATTTGACGCATTCATTTATTGTACACTGATTAACGGTATCATATATTTTTTATTGTATTGAACTTTACCTCATATCTCTTTACTCTGGGGTATTATATAATTTTACTTTTAATATATACTGAAGGCCAAAAGAAACTTTACCATTTTCAATTTGGAATTTAAGAAAAAATGAATTGTTTTTAAAAAGTAACTCAATCTAAAACACATAGCCCAAATACAACAATAATGTATGCAGAAAATTATACCCGTCCACTGCACGTTTTGGGTGGAACACACAGAAAAGTGAAAAACTCGTGCACTATGAACAACAGCAATTGCATGTGCAATAAGGGTATAAAAACGGTTTAGACAGCATATCAGACATCCACACAGATAAAAAAAAAAACACCATAAGAATGCCACGACTGACACCAGAACAACGCGAGAGAGCCCTAGGTATGATACAGATGGGAGCCACTCATGCCCACATCGCCAGAACCGTCTGTTGTTCCCGTGTTACTGTTACAAACTTGATGCAACGCTACAGGCAAACAAGGCAGACATCAGACAGGCCAAGAACAGGCAGACCCAGGGTGACTTCGCCCCGTGATGACCGGTACTTGCGTACCTTGCATCTACGAAATCGCTGCCTGACAGTGACGTCATCAGCAATGAATGCCTTAGGTCACAGGGTTAGTAAACAGACAGTGGCCAGGCGACTCAGGACTCATGGAATAAGGGCTTACAGACCATATAGAGGACACTTACTGACACCACAACATCATCGTTTGAGATTGACATGGGCTAAGACTGTACGACATTGGCAGCGACGTGATTGGCTGCGGGTTCTTTCCACTGATGAAAGCCGGTTCTCTTTGTTCAGAGTTGATGGAAGACAGCGTGTGTACCGCCGTAGGGGAGAACGAGTGGCGGCTTTTTGCGTTCAGGAGGTCGTGCCATATGGTGGAGGGAGTGTCATGGTGTGGGGAGGTATCTGTGCACAGGAAAGGACACCACTGGGCATCGTTCACGGAAACGTGACAGCTCAACGTTACAGGGATGACATTCTTTGTCCAACTGCAATACCATTTCTCCAACGGCAGCCACGTGGTGTCATTTTTCAGCAAGACAACGCCAGACCTCATACAGCCAGAATCGTACAGAACGTCAATAGAGCCAACAACGTAAACGTATTGCCGTGGCCTGCACGCTCCCCAGACATGTCCCCCATAGAACACCTCTGGGATGTTTTGGATCGCCGTGTTCGACAACGACCACACCCTCCAGCCAACCAACAGGAACTGATCCAGGCCCTTCAAGAAGAATGGCAACGCGTCCCACGTGACCTCATCAGACGACTGATTTTTTTCTATGCGTCGGAGAATTATTGCTTGTATTGGGGCAAGGGGTGGTCACACACGCTATTAATGTGACTTGTTATTGGACTTGAGTGATTGTCTGTATGCTTTGCATGTCGTCCATGAAGTTGAAAGCTCGATTTGTGTACACCACCTCGCTTTGGGAAAATGTGACGTCATTAACAGATGCTGAATGACACTCATTTTTAGTTCTGTTAATGTTCACATATTGATCTAGTCAATATGTTTTACCTCATTCGACTATCTTCTGTTGTTTTTACACCAGAGTGATTTAAAACTATGGTAAAGTTTCTTTTGGCCTTCAGTATATAATGTAGATACCTTTGCATGACTCCCATTGGCTGATGTTTATTTAAACATAATACTATTTCGTAGTGCTATGGTTATACAAAAGTTTGAACAAACCTTTTTTATTCACACGCTAAAAACCGGGGTGTGTAACCAGTATCGTCGTTTCATTTTATGTCAGAATTTATTAATTTGATGTTTTATATTTCGCGTTTAAAAATAGGTTTTGTGGCTTAAATATATTTCGTTTGAGTACAAAAAACCCTTAGAAACTAAAATACGTAAACAAAACAAATTCAAAATAATTTCTTTAACAAAAAGGCGTGTTGAAACCCAAAATATACCAAAGCAGGCCAAAATGTCCCAACAGCCAACTAGTTTGTTGAAGTTTGTTTTGTTTAACGACAGCACTAGAGCACATTGATGTATTAATCATCGACTATTAGATGTCAAACATTTGGTCATGTTTTCATTAGTAGAAAGGGATATTTCATATGCACCATGCCACAGACAGGATAGCACATACCAACCTATTTGATATACCAGTGGTGATGTGTGTGTGTGTGTGTGTGTGTGTGTGTGTGTGTGTGTGTGTGTGTGTGTGTGTGCGTGCTGAATGTTTTAACCTGAATGGAGAAGATGGTGGGCGATCACCCTATACACAAAACATGTTTGTTCTGTCTGATCCCGTTCTCTTTTAAAAGCAGAATCCGCAAGGTGTTTTTTCAGTCTGTATTTTTTTTTGTTTTTCTACTTTGTTATGGTTTGCTTCTTGGTTTTATTATGGGGGGGGGGGGGGGTTGGAAAGGTAATCCGCTGGTTTTCAGTTTATTTGTTGTCTTTGCAAAACCTTGCAAACAAGAAGAAACTGGGCGGCAAGAGAAGTGATTGGCCGTGGGACGCACAGCAGACCAACGATCGATGCGTGTTAGTCAACACGCGAACTGGAAGGTGGTTGTGGAAGAGATAGACCTGTCTTTCCGAGAACGTATTCATTTGTCAATATACCGGCTGTCCATAAGCAGACAAGACCCGATGGAGGAGGGTCGGGGAGGAATGGAAGCGAACTGGAAGGTGGTTGTGGAAGAGACAGAACTGTCTATCCAAGAACTTATTCATTTGTCAATATACCATATGTCCATAAGCGTACAAGACTGGGCGGGAGAGTGTCAGCGGAGGGTTGCTAGACATGTTTCACCATTATGGTTTGTAAAACTACTATCGTTTTAGCCTTGGCTGGATAGTTACTGACATGATCAATCGCGCTTTCAATTGTTTTCTTGTCCAGACACACACTACGTTGCATGCTTCTTGTGCATGTGAATTTCCGTTAAGAGAACACTTTGTTCAGTATCGCATCGCGATTTGCTACAGAAAGTTCACAGATTGCTTCACAATTCTAAAACATTAAATTCAAGAGACAGACCCTAGTTTTTAACCACTTCGGCGTATTTGTCGTTATTAAAGCCGGGTTTTTTTACTAATTAATATTAAGCATTACTTAACATTTTGTTGTTTGGATTATCCATTTCCGTACATCTGAAGTGTTTATGGTTTTCCTCATGTTTGTAATGCCACTAATTGTTTTCATAATTCAAAAACCGCACGTGCATCTGCGAAGCAACGGTTGTGGAGTCGAACTCTATGCTCTTCTATTAAATACTTTTGCCCGTTTCAACGTCGGGGACCGATTTACCGTATATTGAGTAATATATTGTATCTTTATTGTATCTATTGTATCTCTATTGAGATGTGTTAGCCTGCAGGTTTGTACATTAACCGCATTTACTGTCTTCTTTCTGAAACAGGAATCAAATTATGTTGACAGCATATAATTAACAAAAAATCATCCGTAACCTGGGTGATTCAGGGGATGGTTGTTTTTTGTGTTAATGCCCAGACGAACGTAAACGAAATAACAGGCAATACTTACTTATAATTAAATTTGAATCAAACCTGCTAATAATAAAACTAAAAGTTCGTACTTCATTTTGAATTATTTTTGGTTCATAAACAATAACGCTCAGGAAGACAACTTGTCCATAGAACATGACATCATCAGAATTCGCTACTTTTAGTTCCTGTCCTGGACGGAGGATCCGGCAGTATACGGCACCTGTGCCCAGGACAGGTGTGCGTTACAACAGCTTGCTCTAAATGTGCACGTTAATTTTCTTGAATTGAATTTGCTACTTCCTGTCCCATTTTGACTCTTTTCCTCCTGCTGTCTTTATCTGTTCGAGTAATTTTTACCACACGGGCCGGGCACCTTAGATGCTATCTATGTTCTATATTATTTTAATCTGTTCCCTGCCGAGCAAGTTAAAATGTCACTTGCATCTTTTTTCCCCCAAATGTTTTCACTGCTGAACATTAATTGTTGCTTATCTCTTTTCACTTTTGTCTTAGTAATGTTTTATTTGTGAAAGCGCGCCGTGTTTGTGGTATTAGTGTTTAATAAAATAATTGTTAAATGTTCATCCTTGTTCTTCTTCTGTGATAGCCAGATGCTAGTGGTTAATTTAGAACATACATCAAAGAACCTGGGATATAGGCGATATTAAAAATAAATATATAAAATACTGAACTTTGGCTAAATCGTTTGTTACAATTCCATGAGTTCAAAAGAGGGTATGCAACTTTAACTAGTAGTCGCTAGTCGATGTTCAACTGATCACCAACTGTCGCTAATCAAAATATTTAAAAACAGAATGGTCCATGACATACCGTGGGGATGAGACGAGATGAGACAAATGTAGCGGGTTTCCTGTCTAAGACTAGATATCGTGTATACATGTCGTGTGTATATATATATATATATATATATATATATATATATATATATATATGTATATATATATATATAATCCATCACTGCTGCTACTAGATCAATACACATGTGGGTGGGGGAGGAGGCACGTCCCCCCCTCCCCCCGCCCCCTCGCTTCTTATGCCAGTGTGGTGAAACGTCTATAAGGCACCTCATTATTCAGAGATGATGCACATTTAAACGGGGTTCCTCCATTATTCAGGGAGGGATGCAACATTAAAAAGGGGCATCTCCAGTATTCAGGGAAGGGTGCCACGTTTAAAAGGGGCACCTCCATTATTCAGCGTGGGGATGCCACGTTTAAAAGGGGCACGTCCATTATCCAGGGATGGGTGTAGCGGTTAAAATGGTCCTCTCCAGTATTCAAAGAGGGGACGCAACGTTTACAAGACAAATATTTTATGTTATCAGGGAGCAATGGGTCCCATGACTGTCTGATATTTCGAAGAGTTATTGTAGTACAGGTAATGTTCCTATCTTCGTTGAACTAAGTAAACCCAGTACCTGCCAGTTTTACGATTTTTTCGTATTAATAATTTATTCATTTAGTACGACCAGTAGGACTACACATGTTTTCCAAATCACCCTAAGCCTAACCATGCAAGGTGTATTATATTCCACAGTCTCAGCACATTGGTTAATTAATCATCGGCTATTGGATGTCAAACATTTGGTCATTTTGGCTCGTAGTCTTTTATATTAACTTTATAACAGACAGGAAAGCACAAACCAAGGCCTTTGACCAGTTGTAGTACATTGGTTGGAATGAGAAGAAAAAACCCAGTCAGTTGAATGGATCCACTCAGGGGAAAAAACGGGAGTCGGACAACGACGATCCCCTGTAGGCAAGGTTCCAATATGAACAAGCATTCTGCAAACTAGAATAGAATAGAATAGAATTGAATAGAGCAGAGCAGAGCAGAGCAGAGCAGAATAGAATGGATGAATGAATGAATTAATGAATGTTTAACGACAGTCAAGCATGAAACATACATCGGCTATTGGGCGTCAAACTATGGCAATACAAACAAATAAAGTGATGATCAACATCAATATACAAATTCAAGATTTAAATAAAAACTGTACAAAACTGGAAAAATAAAAATATCACAGATAGATACTGACTTTTACTCAATATTTCAATTTTATTTCGAAGAAAACGAGGGGATGTGTGCTGTACTGACCATTCTCAAAGATGGTACATTAGAATAGAGTAGTATAGGAATGGAAATGGAAATGCTTTATTTAAGGACGCACTCAACACATTTTTTTACGGTTATATGGCGTCAGACATACGGTTAAGGACCATACAGATATTGAGCGAGGAAACCCGCTGTCACCACATCATGGGCTACTCTTTTCGATTAGCAGCAAGGGATCGTTTATATGCACCATCCCACAGACCGCGTAACACATACCACGACCTTTGATATACCAGTCGTGGTGGACTAGCTGGAGCGAGAAATAGCTTAATGGGCACACTGACGGGGATCGGTCCCAGACCAACCACGCATCAAGTGAACGCTTTACCACTGGACTACATCCGGCCCCAAGAGTAGAATAGAGTAGAATATAATAAAATAGAATGGAATAGAATAGAATAGAATAGAATAGAATAGAATAGAATAGAATAGATGTTCAACGATACCCCAGCACACAAAAAAAAAAAATATATATATCCGCTAATGGGTGTCAAACTATGATAAATGTGGCAAACTAAACCAAAATTACTCGCTAGCTCCTTTTTCTCTTTGGATGAACTATTCCAAATTATGCGCCAAAAACTGCCTCATGCAAATTGCGCGATCCTTTAATATTTTAACTTAATCATACGAGACATTCAAACATCAATAGCACCAGAAATGCCCCCGCTCGCGTTCGACCCTGGGCACACGGTTGCTGTATTCAAGCACTTTCCAGCGCGTGCGATCCCTCCTCCCATCTATCGCAGACCCTATTCCTGTCCTGGACGTAGCTTCACTTGAGGGGTTAGTATGTCGGAGAGTTGGTATAAAGCGCTCCTACTGGCAGCAGCTAGTTGGAATTTCCCTATTAGCTCAGTTTGTAGAGCACTGGCACTGAACTCTTGTACTGAGAGTCTGTCTTTCGAATTCTCTCACATGAGGTTGATTTTTATCTGTTACATTTTTAATTCAGAATTGTGGCTAGAGTACTACGTGTTATTTGACTGTTTTCTTCTCTGCTTTTCTTTTTCATTTCATGGCCATGAAACGTTTTAAAAAACCTACATGATTTAAAAGTAAACTAACTATCTACAGGTAATCTAGCACATAACTGTCTTGCTTCACTCTATTCTATCTTTCTTGAGATGTGTTGCACGTTTGTGGATTAAACAAACTTAGTGGCTTCTTTCTAAAACAGGAATCAAATTATTTTGAGATCATATAATGAAGGATTACCTATTAAGGTATGCATAAGGGAAGAAGGTGCATGAATATGTCCTTTGGATAGCTACTTCCTGTCCCATTCTGACTCTTTTCCTTCTGCTGTCTTTATCTGTTCGGATAATTCTTAAAACATGGGCCGGGCACCTGAGTTGCTATGTGTGTTCTATACTATTTTAATCTCTGCTTGCATATTTTTTCCTCCAAATCTTTTCACAGCCGAGCATTAATTGTTGCTTATCTCTGTCCACTCTTGTCGTAGTAATGTTTTATTTGTGAAAGCGCGCCGTGTTTGTGGTATTAGAGTTTAATAAAATAATTGTTAAATGTTCATCCTTGTTCTTCATCTGTGATAGCCAGACGCCAGTGGATAATTCAGTACCTAAATCAAAGAACCTGAGAAATAGTCGAGTGTGTTTAAACAACTAAATGGGTAGATGTAAGATCACTACACACTCTTCTCTCTCACTAACCACTAACAAATAACAACTAATTCACTGTCCTGGACAGACAGCCCAGATAACTGTTGTGTCGTCGTTAAGTCATCAGGCATAAGGTTGGAGATACTGGTAGACCGTCACCCACCCACTCACCACTTGCTAAAATTTCTCGCCTGCTCCCGGTTCATAATGCATGCAATTAAACAATCAATAACTGGGAAAAGTCAATCTGTTTTGCTATTCTAGTGTTATTCAACCAGTGACTAAATGTCAGTGTTCATTCACACTGGGGGCGTCATCGCTCGTAAGGCCCAGCTCTTGGAACATGGCAGACACTGGGGCCATGGCACCGCCACCCCCACTTCTCCCTGGTATTGTTGTCAGAGAGGTCAGGAGATGCCGTATTTGAACAACTGAAATTCCTGTCTGCTTAGCATGACCCCAACCCCTCTCCTCCATCTGACAATCAAATTCCCACTCCCCCCCCCCCTTCAAATACACTACGTGTCTTGCGATAGCCTACGCCGTAGTTTAAAGTTAAATTGTATTTTGTTTAACGATACCATTAGAGTACATTTATTTAGTAATCACCGGCTATTAGATGTCAGACATTTGTTAATTCTGACTCGTAGTCATTAGAGTAAACCCGATATAGTTTTCTAAATGCAGCGATGGATCTTTTATATGCACTTTCCCACAGACAGAAAAGCACATACCACGACATTTGATATATCAGACGTTGTGCTCTGGCTGGAACGAGAGAAAACAAACCCAGTCAGTTGAATGGATCCACCGATGCAGTTCGACCCTAAGTAATGTTACGGTATTTAATAGCAGAACCCCTTTTACTGAGTACAAACATTTGTATCACCTTGTTAACACGTTTTCGAATTGTGTGAACTGCAGCTGTATAGGTAGTACTAAACCAAATAACTTCCGGCTGGGTCAAAATGCGAGGTGCACCGAACTTTTGATAGAGAAGTGAACACCACAAGTTCTGTGATTGGTTATAAATGTGAGTGTGTTGGTTGTAAAAAATAATAGTTTCATCTGGGTAAAAAAAAATTGCAATTTTATTTCATCTAGTACCAATGTGTCAAGTAGCCTTGTGCTTGAAACATGTATGGGGTACCTGTAAAAAAAAGTACTCGAATTTTGTGCGAAACTAGGGTAGTCATAGACGCTACCCGTTATCTCAGAAACGAGCAGCTTGACCCCCATTTTTTTCTGATTCACTTTAAGTGTAAGGGGCGGTAGTATTTATATCCGTGGCGTTTATGTCGGTTGATACGTTGCAGGTAGGAGTTTTAGCCACACATGTTACTATTGTCGTCTATGGGATTTGATTTGGTAGTATACACCCTAAAGCACATATTCAGTGCATAATAAAAAATATTATGTTTTTGTCATTTTATTTAATTAAACTATACTGGTTGATAAATTAGCCATCACTCGATCATGCAAGTTCACAATGACCTTGACCTTGACAATAATCTTTGTACATGGCTCTGAATGGAGTTTGAATCAAAGTTAGCACTGAAGAAAAGTTGGTTTTGGCTTATAATTCATACTGTAAAGATTTCAATAATTTTTTTTTACATGGTATTTGACTTGCCATATACAACTGCTCTTAAATATGGTATTATATATAAGCAACCTGAACTAAGATTTTAATAGCAATTTATTTTTATATTAAAAATAGCATGTGCCAATAGTGGGTTAATGTCTTTAGTTTCCATTAACATTGTTAATTTTTTATGTATGAAATTCTGAAAACTCAAATTTGTAAAGAAGTTGATTTTTATTGTCATTTTGACATATTTATAGGGTGCTAAGTTATATTTTAGACAAATGTGTAGTTTTATGCAAAATTTTAAGTAAATTTTAAGAAAAACTTTACCAAAAACATAATTAAATTTGTTGTCACTATTGTGCCTTCTGTTCTTATTTGTACATAACAATAAGGTTGTTAAACATATACTTAGATCTCCAGATAATTTTTTTTTTTTAATAATCACTTAGTTAGCTCTCATGAAAAGCATTTTGAGTTTATACTAGATTCAGAACCAATTTGTTCAGATCTGATTATCTGCCTTGGTTTAAGTTGATAATTTATTTTATTGTTAAAGCTGTATTACCTAATGTTACTAGCTAAATAAAATGCTGGATTACAGATTGTAGGAATACATCTAATGTACATATTGTATTCATCCGGATTAGAAAATAATGCAAGAAAATAGATGTTCGGGTAATTTTGTCATTTAAAAATAGTTTTTTTTCAGTAATTAATCAAAAATAAATGTGTTAAAGCTGCATGATTATTCCAGATATCACAACTATTAAAACCTCCAACTACAGTAGGCTATAAATAAAATATAGTCAGGAATATTGGTGGCTGCCAATAGTTTTGATGGTTCATTATGAAAATCAGCATGGCCGATGGATTTGAAATTCGCACACCTGGTAACTTGAAGACACCCACACCCAGCATACAGGATTTCCTCCCAACACTAATGTTCAGGACATTAAGTCATTACTTCATACAGGTACAGTCATGTTTGTGTTTCCTTCCTCAGACAGTGTATTCTTTTAATACTGATATTTCTTTGATGTGCCTGTTAAGGTCTTCATAATCTAGGGGTCAATCAAGTGCATGTGTTTTAATGGAATTCTTTAAAGGGGTAGAGGTACTCTGACTATCTTTGTTGTCTCTACATATATACCTGAGTACACACACCCAACTGAAAGTAAATATCTTCAGGAGTTTTATTTTAAAACATTTTGTTGTTTAATATGACATATTGCATTTGTACAGAACTATATGCAATATATATCTGCTTTTTGAGGTGTACATTATATTAGGTTGCACTGTAGAAACAACATTTTCAGTGAGGTTGTCAGTTTATGTCAGAATACACCAGATCCTGGTTGTCATAAAGACACATAGCTGGACACTTTTTGAAAAATGTATGTTATCAGTATAGGTAGTACTAAACCAAATAACTTCCGGCTGGGTCAAAGTGCGAGGTGCACCGAACTTTTGATAGAGAAGTGAACACCACAAGTCCTGTGATTGGTTATAAATGTGAGTGTGTTGGTTGTAAAAAATAATAGTTTCATCTGGGTAAAATAAAATTGCAATTTTATTTCATCTAGTACCAATGTGTCAAGTAGCCTTGTGCTTGAAACATGTATGGGGTACCTGTAAAAAAAAAGTACTCGAATTTTGTGCGAAACTAGGGTAGTCATAGACGCTACCCGTTATCTCAGAAACGAGCAGCTTGACCCCCATTTTTTTCTGATTCACTTTAAGTGTAAGGGGTGGTAGTATTTATATCCGTGGCGTTTATGTCGGTTGATACGTTGCAGGTAGGAGTTTTAGCCACATATGTTACTATTGTCGTCTATGGGATTTGATTTGGTAGTATACACCCTGAAGAGACGAAACCATGCCAATAAAGGCGGGGGAGTATGTGGGACCAGATGATACGCACCCCCGGGACTAGTGTCATTAGGCGGTAAAATGAACATTTGATATTTCCCTTACATTTTGTAGCCTGAGAATTACAAGGTTTTATCGGCAATTTTTCCAAAAGTGAGTTATCCATCCTATTTGACAGAAAATAAGATTATCTGCGTTTTAAACAGTCCTAGAATATCGTATTTTAAGACACAGTTGTTATATTAAAACTATTGTAAAGACCTCTCTATGACTCAGATATGGCAGCTCCAAACTTCAAGTGGCGATTTCTCAAAATGATTTTTGGTGCCCATAGAACCTTGTAATTATCCACCCACGAAATGTTCCAGAATACCCTGGAACCTAGATCAAACGGTGACCGTCAAGCAGCAAAGCGACCTGCCCAGTAAGGTATTGAAGGACTGACAATACACACGATCGACTCATTCCCCGTAAAACTTAAATGAATAGTAAACAAACAAATGATCCAATTCAAAGGGTTAAGTGAAAACAGCCGATTGGGCTATGTATCGTTCCAACCAGTACACCACAACTGGACAAAGGCCATGGTATGCGTATTCCTGTTTGCTAATAGACAAATGTAGCGGATTTCCTCTGATGACTACGAGATTCACATCCAATTGCCGATGAATAATTAATCAAAGTACTCTTGTGGTGTCGTTAAACAAAACAAACTTTAATACTAATGGATACTTTTGTCACAAGTGAAACCCGGTTCTCCGTGAATACCGATCCTCGTTACAGTCAAACATTTTGCACTCCTGGCGAACAACCAAATGCAATTTTAACACTAACTCATTGGCTATCAAAACTCTTAAGAATTTACTTAATAGTCGAAATAATTACACATAGACGTACGCTCTCCCATTGTTTGTAGGGGAGGAGGCTGCCTTTTGCCTGAATTAAACAAAAATTCCCGAATCAGGATAACATTTATTAATATTACCTTTACTGCCAAACAGATATATAGGGTTGCAAACGAATCAATACGCATTTTTACACAGATTACAACTAATTTTGAGGTCAGAATGATGGAAATACATAGTAAAAAAGGTATCAGGTTAGCACATTCTGCCCGAATATCTATCTATTTTTATCCGAATTTCCCCCCTGCCACCTCCACACACCCCCACACCCCACACCCCACCCTGTCTCGTACGCGTATGTGTACACCAAAACAAGTGAACGTTTTTCGCGACAGGTTATATCCTGATACCATGACACCTAAACCACGTGTCATGCGACGGCGCTATCAGCAAGGTACTTACCCGCTCCGCGCATGATCGATTTGTTTTCTTTTTCTCACTATACATGTAGTTCCTGCTCCGTCCGTTGTAGAGCAACAAGAGAAGCAAGATGGCGGGAAGATGGTTTCTCCTCTCGTTTCTCGCCGTGGTAGTCCATGACGCTGGGGTCGCGGCAGACTCCCACGACACAGCTGTAGACAGCTCTCACAACGTGTGGGTGGACGTACGCAACAGACACCAGTGTTACAACCTGTGTGTGTCACAGGTCGCATGCGTTTCCTTCAACTACGACGTCAGCACGAGGACTTGTCAGCTGTTATCAAAATCGGCGGTGTCTGGAGGCAGCCTCGGCGATACTTCCTACAGCGGCTACATGGACGTCCCCAGAGATGTCTCGTCTGTAAGTATATATATATATATATATATATATATGTGTGTGTGTGTGTGTGTGTGTGTGTGTGTGTGTGTGTGTGTGTGTGTGTGTGTGTGTGTTTATATATATATATATATATATATCTATATATATATATATATCGTCTGCGAAATGACAAAAGGTCATAACTACGCTTTCGGCGAGAAATCACTTTTTGAAATTTCCAGAGATAGAATGTTCATATTCTGCTTTTGTCAAAAGATCGTAACTATCGACCTATTAGAAAGTGGATGACTGTCATATGACAAATAGTCGTATTTTAACTGGAAACAAAATGACAAAACGTCGTATCTCCAAAGTGGGAAGCTAGAGTGTGGACATGACGCTCAGCATTGCATTATGTTCACACATTACATGGATTACATGTAAATACAACCAGTTAATTACACCTGATTGTATGTGTATTTAATCCATGTATTGATCTTGCCTTATTCCTTCAACCTGTGTTAAATTCTAGATCAAAATCTCGCAACTGACCTTTTCAATGACATTTATGGTGTAAAATGTCGTAGGTACATTTGTAGACCTGACACATATGGTACACCCACTATTGAGTAATTATCACTATTAACTGTTAATATGTTCGCATAACAACGACTATAACAAAACAACGTATTTCCAAAAATATTCAGTTGTTTTGCTCTCTTGTAAAATTTTGAAAAGTGTAGTTTCGAGGTTTTGTCATTTTGCCGACGATATATATATATATATATATATATATATATATATATATATATATATATATATATATATATATATATATATATATATATACTCTTCAAAAGAAGAAACGCAAAACCACATTGTCGTAACATTTGGAGAATTGATTTAATTATTGAATGGTGAGTCCGATAATTACCAAATGTTGCAGGATTGTTCACCATTCACTCTAGTCCATTGTGAGTAAGTGATAGGACACACCACCAAGGTCAAGGTCATCTGGAGTCAATACCGGGTGTGGCCTCCGCGTGTGTTGACAACTGCCTGGCACCGCCTGCCCATTGAAGCAACCAGAGTACGGATGACGTCCCGGGGGATGGTGGCCCACTCGGCCTGCAAGGCTGCTGCCAGCTCGGGCAGGGTCTGGGGCTGTGGTTGTCGCTGTCGGAGGCGTCGGTCCAACTCGTCCCATAGATGCTCAATTGGGTTCAAATCCGGTGATATCGATGGCCAAGGAAGGACATTAATGTTGTTGTTCTGTAGGAAAGCCGTTGTGAGACGTGCTGTGTGAGGCCTGGCGTTGTCATGTTGGAACAACGCGTTGGCGTTGGCCATAACTGAAACGATGTGTGGCCGGAGGATCTGGTCAATGTAGCCCTGTGCATTCAGGTTGCCCTGCACGTGGACCAGGTCAGTTCTGCCAGTGTGTGAGATGGCTGCTCACACCATGACACTACCCCCGCCGAATCTGTCCACTTCCTGCACGCAGTTTGCCGCATAACGTTCACCACGACGCCTATACACGCGACATCTTCCATCATGACGTCGGAGCAGAAATCGGGACTCGTCACTGAACCACACCTGTCTCCATCGCAGTTGAGGCCATTGTCGATGAATCTGGCACCACTGCAGTCGGAGTCGACGGTGTTGTGGTGTTAAGATGACACCTCGAACTGGACGTCTGGCACAAATTCCTACCTCACGTAGGCGGTTCCGTACGGTCTGGTCGGATATCCTGCGCAAACCTGGTATTGCTGCGGCTGTGGAGGTGACAGTAGTCAATCGTTCCCGAAGGTGGCGTACCCGGATGTAGCGGTCCTGCCCGGGGGTAGTGACCCGTGGTCGACCGGATCTAGGGAGGTCACGTGTTGATCCATGTTTGCTGGTAACGGTCCCACAGTCTGGAGATGGTGCTTGGGGACACATGGAATGCCCTGGCAACGGCCGTTCTGGATTCGCCTGCGTCTAGTCGGCCGATGGCATTGTTTTCTCTGCGGTTCACTGAGACGTGGCATGTCCTGGATTGTCAACTGTCGGCCAGATACAGAGGCCAGGCAAGCGAACACCCTGCACTTTTATACTGTCGGTGTTCATGTTGCACGTGCAGACAACGCACGTGCAGTGGTGACATGGTTTGCACGTGGCTGCGTTTTTGCGAATATTCACATTTTGGAACTTTATTGTACAGTAGCTGCGTTTTATCGAATGTAACCGTGGGAATGTGTTTGGGACATGCAATGACCTTATATTCACAAAGCATGAACCGGTAGGAAACATAAAATCGGAGTTATAACCCATTTGTACCCTTTTGCGTTTCTTTTTTTGAAGAGTATATATATATGTATGTATGTATGTATGTATGTATGTATGTATGTGTGTGTGTTTGTGTGTGTGTGTGTGTGTGTGTCTCTGCCTCTGTCTCTGTATCTCTCTCCCTGTCTCTCTCTCTCTCTCTCTCTCTCTCTCTCTCTCTCTCTCTCTCTCTCTCTCTCTCTCTCTCTCTCTCTCAATTTGTTGAAATGATCATTTCTAGACACCAAAATACGCGTAGTTTAAAATGGGCTGACGTGTGATTATTCATATGTTCCTTTCTGTTCTTGTACAGCAAATGCTCTGCGAATTGCATATCAAAGGTCGTGACATCATGTTGCTGTGATATATCCGAGGCTTGCGTTTATGGAATATATTGTAATTGCGTTGTGTAGTCTAGACGCTTTCATTAAAACATATATTTCTATATGAACGTTTGCTTTGTTTAACGACACCAGCAGAACACATTGATAAATTAATCATCGACTACTGGATGTGAAACATTTGGTATTTCTGACACATACTCTTCAGAGAAAACCCGCTACACTTTTTTCTAATGCAGCAAGGGATATTTTATGTGTACTTTCGCACACGAAAACACACACCACGACCTTTGACCAGTTATGGTGCACTGGTTGGTACGAGAAATAAACTGAATCAGTTGAATGGAAGCACCTCAAGCGAGAACTCTTTTTCCTAATAATAATAATTTTTATTATTAACAATCAATCCCCCGAAGAACCAAATTACTTACCACATTTCAACAAAATCGGTCAAGAACCGTTCTTACAAGATGACAGAAGATAAACGACAGTAGTAGTAGTAGTAGTAGTAGTAGTAGTAGTAGTAGTAGTAACAGTAATAGTAGTAGTAGTAGTAGTGACAGTAGTAGTAGTAGTAGTTGTAGTAACAGTAGTAGTAGTAGTAGTAGTAATAGTAGAAGTAGTAGCAGTAGTAGTGGTAGTAGTAGTAGCAGTAGCAGTAGCAGTAGCAGTAGCAGCAGTAGCAGCAGTAGTAGTAGTAGTAGTAGTAGTAGTAGTAACAGTAGTAGTAGTAGTAGTAGTAGTAGTGACAGTAGTAGTAGTGGTTGTAGTAACAGTAGTAGTAGTAGTAGTAGTAATAGTAGAAGTAGTAGCAGTAGTAGTGGTAGTAGTAGTAGCAGTAGCAGTAGCAGTAGCAGCAGTAGCAGTAGTAGTAGTAGTAGTAGTAGTAGTAGTAGTAACAGTAGTAGTAGTAGTAGTAGTAGTAGTAATAGTAGTAGTAGTAGTAATAGTAGTAGTAGTAGTAGAAGTAGTAGTAACAGTACTAGTAGTAGTAGTAGTAGTAGTAGTAGTAGTAGTAGTAGTAGTAACAGTAGTAGTAGTAGTAACAGTAGTAGTAGTAGTAGTAACAGTAGTATTAGTAGAACTAGTAGTAGTAGTAGTAGTAGTAGTAGTAGTGGTGGTAGTAGTAGTGGTACTAGTAGCAGTGGTAGTAGTAGTAGTAACAATAATTTCAGCAAAACAATAGGTTCTCAGCCACACTTAGCGACTTGAAGACACCAACATGCAGGGTTTTTCCCCCAACACTGATGTTCAGAACATTAAGGCATTATTTCATACAGGTACATGGTGTATACTAACAAATCAAATCCCATAGACAACAATAGTAACACATGTGGCTAAAACTCCTACCTTCAGGGTATCAATCGACATAAACGCCACGGATATAAATACTACCACCCCTCACCTTTAAGGTGAATAAGAAAGACATGGGAGTCAAGCTGCTCATTTCTGAGATAACGGGTAGCGTCTATGACCAACGTTGTTACGCACACAATTCGAGTACTTTTTTACAGATACCCCATACATGTTTCAAGCTCAATGCTACTTGACTCAGTGGTACTAAATGAAATACAATTGCATTTTTTAAAAACAAGATGAAACTATATTTTTTAACAACCAACACACTCACGTTTATCAACAATCACAAGACTTGTGGTGTTCATTTCTCTATAAAAAGTTCAGTGCACCTGGAAGTTATTTGGTTTAGTACTACCTACAATCATGTTCATGTTTCCTTCTGCAGACAGTGTATTTGTTTTAATGTTGATATTTCAGGTCTTCATAATCTATGGTTCATTCAAATGGATGTGTTTCAATGGAATTATTTAAAGGAGTTGTGGTACTCTGAGTATCTTTGTTGTCTCTACATATACCCCTGGCCAGACACACCCAACTGACAGTAAATCATCTTGTCTCTACATAATATCATACACCTGGCCAGACACACCCAACTGACAGTAAATTACTTCAGGAGTGTTATGTTAAAATATTTTGTTTAATTTAATATGACATATTACCTTTGTACAAAACTATATACAATATGCACTCTTTCTAGACAGCAGGGGAACCTGAAATGTTAATATCAACTATTAGACATCCTAGTAAAGAACGTCCAGGTATTTTTATCAACACACCGAAACACATTCCATAGTGTACACGTGCATCACGCAGTTGCCCCGTACACGTGCGTGGGGTGTCATTCTCGATTTTGAAAATTTCCAGGAAGGTCGATTAATCACTGCGGAACATTATATTGTGTCAATCTGTTGCATTCTGTTGATCATACAGTTGTTATTGTTTTGTTTTTAGTCATTTTTATTGTTTGAATTTGCGATTTACTGATGAAAAATGTCAACTTTCAAATTTCACTTCTGACCCCAGTCATCCTTGAAGATCTTTGGTGGTCATAAAACCTACTGTAATACCGAACTACCGGTTGCAATATTTGTCTAATTAAGTGACTATTATCATTTAACCATTCTCCACAGCTAATATACTTTACAATTTTGGCAATTGTACATTCTTATTAGAGTTCCCTACTTTTTTGAAGACTACATATTGCCTTGTAATGTGTACATTATATTCGGTTGCTCTGTAGAAACAACAGTGTCACTTAAGGCAGAATACAACAGATCCTGCTTGTCATAAAGACACATTGTTGAACACTTTTTGAAAAATATATTTTATCAGTACAGTATGACACAACATAATAATAATAATAATAATAATAATAATAATAATAATGATAATAATAAATACTTTTTGGTCTAATATTAAGTTTAGTACACGATATTGAAAATAAAGTATATATATATATATATATATATATATATATATATATATATATATATATATATATAGAGAGAGAGAGAGAGAGAGAGAGAGAGAGAGAGAGAGGGTTTGTCACAAGTATTGTTTAATATGGAAAATATCAACCAAGTCTATGTTAATTTGTCGATGCTCTGCCGAGACAAATACCAATTAACTAGACGAGGTTGATATTATACATATTAAAAAAACACGAGTAGCGAATTCTATTTATCCTGTAACACTTCTAAAATAACATTTTAATAAATATTTTATTAAATCACAGTACTAAAGCCGCCGCCATTGATAATATGACGCCATCACGATTAGCACAGATTAGTTTGACGTCACGAATTTTAAACAAATCTTTGAAAACGTTACGCCGGTACACGGGTGTTGTTGGATTGTAAGCAAATGACCCATCCGCAGCAACACATTACCTAGAAACCTTGCAAATTTGCATACAATCATTATTTTAATTTTGTTTGTTTGTATTTTCCCCAGAATATAAAATGGCAGTGTCAGGGTCGGGGTGCCCTGAGCTCACTGTCTCACAATATTTTTTAAATTTCATATGGTATACACAGTTTTATATACATACATATAAATGGCAAAATATATACACACGAATAGCTATAATCCACATACTTTATGTATATTGTTGTTGTTGATATTTTGTTTGGTTTCTTTTTTAATTATATTTTTTAAATTATTATTATCTGGGGCCTATAAGGGAAAAAAAGATAAAGGAGAAGATGTTATGTACGGAATTAGTTTTGATACAAGAAAGTATTATGAAAAGGTGTGTGAAGGAGTATAAAGTGCGAAGAAGGTATTTTAGAAATAGATATATCTCAATATTTGATAGATTTAATTAGCTTTTATGATGTTTGAAATAAATTATACCACTGCTCCCATTCTGTCTTGAAATCTTCATAATTACCATTTTTATATAAGATACATTTTTCAGTTTCCAACTTTTCTTTAATTATAGTTTTTAAGGCAGAGAAGTTTAATTTTTGTTTTTGTATTTTCATGGAATAAATATACTATTTTATGTTAATAATTATCCAATTTATTGCATATGTATTTGTTTTTTAACAATATCCAAAATGGCAATATGTTTATCTATAATTATGTACTCTTCTATAGTACTGAATATACAGTTTGTAATATCTTTCCAAAAATTTTTAACATAACAACAATCATAACATAAATGTTCAATTTTCTCTGGCGTACGATTACAAAAAGTGCATTTATTTGAATTAATATAATGTATTTTATATAGAAATGTGTTAGTAGCGAGAAATCTGTGTAGAACTTTATATTGAAACCAACATAAAGTTGTATCTCTAACGCATTTAAATGGTAAATTGTAAAATATATTCCATTCTCTGGTGAATAACAAAAAACATTATTTTTATATTTAATTGAGACTTTGGAATGGCTTTTGTGTAGCATAACAATTTATATATTTCTCTACATCCCGATTTGTCTTTATGAAGTTGTTTTATCTTGTGGGGGTAGACTGGTTTTTCGTTTTTATTTGACTCGTTTATTTCATCATTATGTTTTCCATACATTCCTATGAAACATTTCACTGCATTAATTAAGGAAGCATGCTCTAGAAAGTTTGTTTTTATATTATATTTTGTAATAAAATCGCATAACTTTAGAAATCCTCCATCAGTATTAATTATATCACTAATGAAACTATACTCCCCTTTCTGCATATTTTTTTAAAATAAAAAATAGGCTTCTTATTTTTTAATATTTTACTGTTAAACCAAATGTTTATACCAGCTATATCGTTTTCATTTTCTATTGGTTGTTTACATTGGATCATCATAATCATCATCATTAACACACTAACATAAGAGGAAAAAAAAAGGATAATTAAAAAAATGGACATAACACCCTAGACTAAAAGCACAAAATATTGAAAAGAAAGTATATATGATCAACGGACTATACAAACTGTTTTTGAGCAAATATTCATTGTTCTCTGTTGGATACTTTGTTCCGCTAATTATCCTCAGAACTTACCATTTTCCCCATCATTCCCCTTATAGAAAAACAAATACATACGTGCATTTGTAAATAATTGATTTCTCGTAAAGTTTTTTTTATGAGCATACTAAATTTACGTTTTAGAAGATGCAGTGATCATTGGTAGATTATTCATAAATGGCATGGTTTAATCACCAGTCTCTTGTTCTTGGATCTCCAGATTTTGTCACATTAACTTAACTGTCTTATCTAAATTGACCCATCGAGCTTGGAAAGGTTAGTTGAAACAGTGGGTCTCACGAAAACAACTTTTAAAAATATGCTGCATGTAAAGTGAATGGTATTTTCGTCTTGTTTCTTAACTCATGTGTACATCTGTCTCTTTATGGCTGTATGTCTTGATATCCGTCTGTCTCACTGGCTGGCTGCCTGTATTTATGTCTGTCTGCCACACTGGTTGTCTGGCTGACGGTCTTTGTGAATAGCTGGCTGTCTGGCTGGCTGTCTTTCGAGAAGGCTGGCTGACTGATTGGGTTTTTGGGGGTTTGTTTTTTTTGTCGCTGGCTGGAAGGCTGTTTGTGTAGCAGGCTGGCTGACTGTTTGTCTGTCTGTCTGTCTTTCTGTCTGTCTGGCTGTCTAATTGTGTTTCTGGCTGGCTGACTGTATGGCTGGATATTTTTCTGGCAGGCTGGCTAGCTGTCTGGTTGGCCGTCTTTCTGGCTGTATGTCTGTCTGCTTCTCTTTTAAGCTGTAAGTCTCTCTCTCTCTCTCTCTCTCTCTCTCTCTCTCTCTCTCTCTCTCTCTCTCTATATATATATATATATATATATATATATATATATATATATATATATATATATATATATATATATTTATTTATTTATATACGTATTTATCCAATAACTTACCCATGATATCCGTGTCATAAACCCATGTGATAATTTACTTTATTAACCCGGTTAATAATGGTATGCAAATTTGCAAGATCTCTGGGTATTGTGTTGCTGTGGATGGGTCATTTGCTTACAAGCCAACACGACCCGTGTACCTGAGCGTACGTTTTCAAAGATTTGCTTAAAATGCGTGACGTCAAACTAATCTGTGCTAATCGTGATGACGTCATATTATCGATGGCGGCGACTTTAATACTGTGATTTACAATAACAAAATAATTAAAATGTCATTTTAGAAGTGTTATAGAATAACCAGAATTCGCTACTCGTGTTTTTTAATATGTAAAATATCAACCTCGACAAATACCGATTAACATAGACTCGGTTGATATTTTCCATATTAAAAAATACTCGTGACGAATCTTCTTTACACACACACACACACACACACACACACATACGTACGTAGATACATAGATAAATAGACAGATGGGCTAACGTGTGGTTATACATATATTCCTTTTCGTTTTTGTTTGGCAAATGCTTTTCGACTGGCATATCAAAGGCCTGTTGCTTTGATGCGTCTCTGGCTTGCGTTAAGGTCATATATTACGATTGTTTTCCAACTGTCCGCATCCAGTCTAAACGTTCTCAGGTTATAACTGTATCGCATGCACGCGTCTATATGAAAGTTTGCTTTGTTTAACGACACCACTAGTGCGCATCTATTAATTAATCATCTGTTACTCGATGTCCAGCATTTTGTAATTCTGACACATAGTCATCAGAGAAAACCCGCTACATTTTCCTAATGCAGCAAGGATCTTTTATAGGCACTTTCTCACAAGAAAGCATATACTACGGTCTTTGATCAGTTGTTGTGCACTGGTTGGAACGAGAAAAAAACACAATCAGTTGAATTGATCCCCGATGTGGTTCGATCCTCCGACGTGAGCACCTCAGATTGGCTCTCGACCGACTGAGCTAAATCCCGTCTCTAGTCTATATGATCCTTTGGTTTAGTTTATATGTTTTGCTTTTTAACCATTTTGATGTGGTATGGATTTCAAAACGTCCATGACCCATGGGTTTCTGTCCAATTCATGTCTTTCAAAAATAGAATAATAATTAATATTAATATTAATAACTCTTCTTACAAGATGCGACAATAATAGTAATAATAATAATAATAAGAAGAAGAAGAAGAAGAAGAAGAAGAAGAAGAAGAAGAAGAAGAAGAAGAAGAAGAAGAATGAATGAATGAATGTTTGTTTAACGACACCCCAGCAGAAAAACACAGATCGGCTATTGGGTGTCAGTCAGAAGAAGAAGAAGAAAAAAAAGACGAAGCGGAGAGGAAAGAGCAGAAGAATAGGAGAAAGAAAGAAGAAGAAGAAGAAGAGAAAGACGAAGAAGAAGAAAGGAACAAGAACAACAACAACAACAACAACAATCCCAGCAAAAAACAATAGGTTTTCAGCTTGGAAATCTAATAATAACAATAATAAACATTATTTAAAAAAAAATGTTTTGGCTTAATATTAAGTTTTGTATTAAGCACAAGTATATATTATCAACAGACTATATTATCTGGTTTTGAACAACATTGTATCTGTTGGATACATTTTTTTCCGCTGCTTATACTCAGATCTTGTTACTTCCCCCATCAATCTCCTTGTAGCAAAACAATACTTACATACATTTGTAAATCGGTTATTGCTCGTAAATTTAATATTTTTAGCATACTTATTTTACATTTTAGAAGGTTCAGTGATCATTGATAAATTATTAATAAATGTCATTTTATAATCAGCATTCCACTAAAGATTTATAACATTCGTCTATTGTTCGTTTCCTAATCTCCTTCGTCTTGGATCTCCAGGTTTCGTCAAATTATCGTAACTGTCTTATCTAAACTGGTCCATCAAGCTTGGAAAGGTTAGGTCGGAATGTTGGGTCTTATCAAAACAACTTTTAAAACATATACTGCATGTAAAGTGAATGGTATTTTCGTCTTGTTTCTTAACTCACATGCATACGTGTCTGTCTGTGTGTCTTTCTGACTGTCTGTCAAACTGGTTGTCTGGCTGGCTGTCTTTCTGACTGACTGGGTGTCTGGCTGACTGCCTTTCTGGCTGGCTGTTTTTGTGGCTGGTTGGCTGTTTTTGTGGCTGGCAGGCTGGCTCTCTGGCTGGCTGTTTTTGTGGCTGGCGGACTGCCTTTCTGACTGGCTGTTTTTGTGGCTGGCTAGCTGCCTGGCTGGTTTGCTGGCTGTTTTTCTAACTGGCTGGCTGTCTGTCTTTCTGGCTGTCCCGTCTGTCTGCCTGTATGTCTTTTTGGACTGGTTGTTTTTCTAACTGGCTGGCTGTTTGTCTTTCTGGCTGTCCCGTCTGTCTGCCTGTATGTCTTTTTGGTCTGGTTGGTTGTCTTTCTGGCTGGATGGCTGCCTGGTTGGGTGGCTGGTTGTCTTTCTGTCTTTCTTGCTGGCTGTTGTTCTGGCTGACTGGGTGGTTGTCTGTGTTTCTTGTTTGTCTGCTTGATGTCTTTCTGTCTGGCTATCTGTCTGGCTGGCTGTGGCTGTCTGGTTGGCTGGCTGGTTGTCTTTCTGGCTGGCTGGCTGTCTGTTTGTCTGTCTGTCTTTCTGTCTGTATTGCTGTATGTCTGTCTGCCTGTCGTTCCGTCTGTCTGTCACACTGGATATCTGGCTGGATGTCTTTCTGGCTGCCTGGCTGGCTGGCTAGCTGACTGCCGATCTGGCTGTCTGGCGGTCTGTCTGTCTTTCTGGCTGCCTGGCAGGTTGTCGATCTCGATGACTGGCTGTTTGGCTTTCTGGCTAGCTTGCTGGGGAGCTGGCTGGCTGTTTGTATGACTGTTTTTTCTGTTTGTCCTTCTGGTTTTCTGTCTGTCTGGCTAGCTGACTGGCTATCGTTCTGGCTGGCTGGTTGGCTGTGTCTTGTTGGCTGTCTTTCTGGCTGTATGTCTGTCTCACTGTCTTTTTTTGGTTGGCTGGCTGTCTATCTTTCTGGCTATCTGTTTGTCTGGTTGTCTGTCTTTCTGTCTGGCTGTCTGGTTGGGTGGCTGTCTGGCTGTCTATCTTTCTAGTTGGGTGGCTCTCGTTCTGGCTTGCTGGGTGGCTGTCTCTTTTTCTGGCTTGCTGTCTTTCTGGATGGACAGCTGGCAGCCTGGCTGTCTGGCTGCTTGGTTGGCTGGTTGGTTGGCTGGCTGTCGTTCTGGCTGTCTGGCTGCCTGTTTGACTAGTTTGCTGTCGTTCTGCCTGGTTGGCTGGCTGTCTGTCTGTCTGTCTGTCTGTCTGTCTTCTTTACTCGCTTTGTCTTACTGTCACTCCTTGTCCAAGCTGTTTTCATCCATCAGTTTACGTTCCATCCTCTCTCTCTGTCTCTGTCTCTCTGTCTCTCTCTCTCTGTCTGTCTGTCTGTCTCTCTCTCTCTCTCTCTCTCTCTCTCTCTCTCTCTCTCTCTCTCTCTCTCTCTCTCTCTCTCTCTCTCTCTCACTGTGCCATATTTGTAAACATGCCAATAATATATACTACTCAAAAGAATTTAAGGGTCAAAAATTTACAACCAAATAAGTTTCAGAGTGTATTAGATTGATGATGTAAACTACACCAAAAATTTAATTTATTGTTCCATATTTACAAAAAACCACAAATAAACGTCACTGTATACAAGAAAGTCACATGGCATACTGTCAAAGTTGAAGGTTGTCAAACATGGATTTTACACATTAGAACATTCGTTTAATAGTGTGTGAATCCAAACCCTGGCGCGAATACACTCGACACATTGTTGCCTCATGCTGTTGATCAGACGTCTGAAGAACTCTTGGGGAATGGCCTGCCACTCTGTCATAAGAAGTTGACCCAGATCATGAAGGTTGGCCGGAGGGGCATCGTTATCCCGAACTCTCCTGCCTAATTCGTTCCAGGCGTTCTCTATTGGGGCCAAGTCAGGCGAATATGCTGGCCAATCCATCCTGGCGATACCTTGTTGTCTGAGAAAGTCCGTTACCACCCTGGCGCGGTGGGGTCTGGCATTGTCATCCTGCAGAACTGCCCCGCCGCCAATCTGCTGAAGGCCTGGGAGAACCAACGGCCGGATAATCTCATTCAGATAGCGGATTCCATTCAGATTGCCATCCACCACATAGAGGGGGGTCCTGTGGTGGATAGAGATGACGCCCCACACCATGACGCTGCCACCACCGAACCGGTGACGTTGTCTAACGTTAACGTCAGCGAAGCGCTCCCCAGGACGTCTGTAGACACGAACCCGACCATCGTTGAACTGGAGACTAAACCTGGACTCATCAGTGAACATCACTCGACCCCACTGAACACGTTGCCACCGCAGATGAAGTGTGCACCAGTGACGTCTGGCCGTTCTGTGACGTGGTAGGAGTGGTGGTCGAACAGCCTGGCGACGGCAGCGTAGATTATTGGATCTCAGACGATTGCGTATGGTTTGATCAGACACTCGAGTTCCAGTCGCAGTCCGCAGATTGTCACGTAATCGGCGTGCAGTGGTTGTGCGTTGACGTAAAGCCATATTGGTGATGTAGCGGTCCTCTCTATTTGTAGTGCTTCGGGGTCTTCCCGAATGTGGACGATTTCGAACAGAATTCGTTGCTTGGTACCGTTGCCACAGTCGGCCAACGACACTCTGACTGACACCAAGCCTCAGAGCAACATTTCTTTACGTATTGCCATCCTAAAGCCAAGCAATAGCCCTTCCTCGATCTTCGATAGTCAGTTGACGTCGTACCATTGTCGAATTTGGAGTGTGCACCGTACACGAACGCAAGCTCCAATTATACGGAAATTCAGCATTGGGAACATGGAATACACATGCAAAGCGTGCAAATGAAGCGCTTTGTGAAAAAGCAAGTTATGGGCACTTAGCAGACCTTTCGCTTTCGCCCTAATTTACGTGCAAATGTAAGCATGTTTTCGCCATTAGAACTAGTCGACAGTGTCAATGACAGTGGATTTTAATTCATTTATGGGTTGCTTAGACCCACTTTCGTCAAAATGGAACAATACCATGCGTGACATTATGGTCTAGCTAATATAATTGACATTCAGAAAATAATGTCGAAAATATCGTCTGACCCTTAAATTCTTTTGAGTAGTATATATAAGTTCTTGAAATACGCGTTGTCGGTGTCTATGATATCTAAACGATTTTGCCATTTCCAAGTCATATCGTGAGGGTTTACTGAGGGCTTTGTTGTTTGTTTGTTTCCCCCAGCGTGGAACGAGTCCGTGTTACAGAAGACTGTGCGACTATCATGAAGTTTGTGTTAATATTGGAGAGACTCGACACCAGTGTTTACAGACACGTAAGCTACTAACACTGTAAAATGTTATCAATGGCTGTCTGTCTTTACTTTACAGTCGAACTGAGAAAAGTGACATTAAAGTTGAGGTTTTGTATTGAATACTATGCAAACTGAAATTTTAAAGCAACTGTTTGGCTAATCTAGTGTATTGTTTGTGTTTATAAGTAATCCGTCATAAAAGCAATGGCTATAAAAATAATATTTATGAAGAAAATAAAAACAAAAACATTAGTTCTTCAAAGTTGTACCCCATTGACCTTTAATGACCTCTGTTGACCCCCACACACTTTTGAAATTTGACCTCCACTGGAATATGATGCAGCACATCATTATACATGGAATAACCACGGTAGTAGCTTTGACTCTCACGGGTAGAACGAACACCTAAAGATGTGGATTCTGCCTCCAGACTATTTACAGCCCTAGCGCTTATAGTTAACTTGTGCCTCACAGACAAATCAATTTCAGGTTAAATTGTACGTCACAGACAAATCTATTTCAGGTTAACTTGTACTTCACAGAGTGATCGATTCGATCGTCCTTTTTTTTCATTGAATGGTATGGCATTGCTGGCCTGGTGATCACCTAGGAGCAGCCATTCGTATGTCTTAAAATTTTATCGCACGTATGTGTTACAATGTTGTAAAATTGTTTTTGTTTTGGCTCACATTGTATTAAATTCACTTATGTGATAAACGTGAATGATAGGATGAGAAAAATGACTTTTGGAGATTTTTTATTTACTAACATGTAATTTGACTTTGTGAAGCACTAATTTGGCCATTTCAGTGCACTGTATGTCTTTAAAGTAATTCCATTTAAAAAGTATTACAGCGGAGATAATATTTATGAAGAAAATGGAAATTTACTGGGTGGTTTTCAAAGTTGTACATTGACCTTTAATGACCTATGGCGACCGTCCAAACTTTTCAAAGCTGACCTCGACTAGAATATGATGCAGCACAGTATCCGATATGGAATAACCATGGTGGTAGCTTTGACTCTCTGTCTTTGGTAGAACTAAATCCTAAATTAAACCAAATGTTTGGATTAAACGAAATTATTTGACCTGAAAATTAACGTAAAAGTTGAGATTTGTATTGAAGAATATGCAAATAAACAATTAAAGCAATGGTTTGTCTAAGTGAATGCGTTGTTTATGTTTGTAAGTAATCCATTATAAAAGGTATGACTAGGTAGATAATATTTATGAAAAAAGTAAAATGTAACGTTTTCTTCAAATATTTACTCCTTGACCTTTAATGACCTTTGATGACCCACACACACTTTCCAAAGATAACCTCCACTGAAACATGATGCAACACATCATCATGCATACAGTAACTACAGTGGTCGCTTTCACTCCCTCTCAAGTAGAACGATATCCTATTTGAAACCCCTGAATGGTAGCGCTCGCTTGATGCGCGGTCGGTTCGGATCGATCCCCGTCGGTAGGTCCATTGGCTATTTCTCGCTTCAGCCAGTGCACCACGACTAGTACATCAAAGGGCGTCGTATGTGCTCTCCTGTCTATGGGATGGTGCATATAAAAGATCCCTTGCTGTTAATCGAAAAGACTAGCTCATGAAGTGGCGACAGTGGGTTTCCTTCCTCAATATCTGTGTGGTCCTTAACCATATGTCCGATGCCATATAACCGTAAATAAAATGTGTTGAGTGCGTCGTTAAATAAACCATTTTCTTCCTTCATTGAATGGTATAGCATTGTTGACCTAGTCATCACCTAGGAGCAGCCATTCGTATGTCTTAGAATGTTATCGCACGTATGTGTGTTACATTATATATGTGTTATCAGAAATAGCAAATGATGTTCTCACCAACGGGTGTGTAAGACATGTAATCCTTGACCCAGACCTGTAATTTTCTTTTGCAATCAGTGTATATACAAAAAAGATACTGCTTTTTTTCTTCTTTTTTTGTTCATCATATTTTCTCAAATATTTTTAAATATATAAAAACAATGCTATAAAACATACATCAGAATATTCAGAATGCAATACTGGACAGTATTCAATCCACTGATTATGCCTAACCACAGCCAATTTTGAAGAAGGATCTAATTTCTTATATATGATAAGAGATAAATACAGTTGAGCCATTTTGAAAAATGGCCGCCCTTTCCATATTTAGCTGGACTTCTGAAATGTCCGTCACATGTTTTCATACAGTTCAGACATCAGGCTAACTGAAAACCATAGTGGCTTTTAGCCCCATGTTTGGTAGTCAGTTTCATGGATAATACCACCACCCTTCACCCTTAAAGAAAATCAGAAACAAATTGGTGCTTAAAACAGTTCCCATACCCATTAAGTGTGTTAATTACATTTAATTGTACTTGTCCACTTTACTATAAATTCAAGTTCTAGATGTCTGTATTATTAACACTAGGCATGGATTGCGGCCCGCCTTCCAATATATCTTGATCTGACGTCACGTATTCCTCGACGCTATTTCCATCCGTGGCGACGTACACGTGTCAAGACGGCTACACGTACATCAGCGGGTCCAACACTTCAGCTTGTCAGACGAACGGACTGTGGACTGGTCCATTGTTAAACTGTACAGGTAGGTATTTCACTTCCTCTTGTCAGACGAACGGACTGTGGACTGGTCCATTGTTAAACTGTACAGGTAGGTATTTCACTTCCACATGTCAGACGAACGGACTGTGGACTGGTCCATTGTTAAACTGTACAGGTAGGTATTTCACTTCCACATGTCAGACGAACGGACTATGGACTGATCCAATGTTAAACTGTACAGGTAGGTATTTCACTTCCTCTTGTCAGACGAACGGACTATGCACTGATCCAATGTTAAACTGTACAGGTAGTTATTTCACTTCCTCTTGTCAGACGAACGGACTATGCACTGATCTAATGGTAAACTGTACAGTATGATGGTAGGGATGTGTCATATTAGCGGTTTTTGGGGAAGTGAGTCTCTCATTCCTGAAAATGCAACTCCAGCTTTTCATTAAGTCATTGCCACTTTGAGAGCTGTTATCTTCACATGGAGGCATTTGAAGAGCACAATTAAATGATATTCACTATGATTTAATGCGCATATACATTCGATCCATATGCCACTGTGTGGTAGAACTGTGCGTGCGAGTTGTGCGCCCGTGTGTCGTGCAACTACTCTGGACCTATGTGCTGGGTAAGCGACGAGGAGTGCGTACTGCACGCTCGAACGCACGCGTGACCATGAAGGCGTTTACCACATAAATACTAGTTAAAATGAACAAGACAACAAGATGTCACTTTAAAGACGGGTTGTTATTGATTAAAAACCACATAATTTTATACATGAAATATATGCAGATATCAACCAAAGTTATGAACTAAGAATACTAGTAACACTAAGCTAAGAAAAAATATGAAAACATATAGTTAACCAGTGATGTCAATTACAAGTATCACAGTTAAAAATCTATATTTAATTAAACAGCCACAAAACTAGGCAGTCGCCCATTATCGATAGAATGTTCTTAGTGACCGACTAACAACACCAGGAGACTAGACAATCGCCCATTATCTCAAGATGTTCTCAATGAACAGTTAGTTAAAATAAGTAATTATGTATCCCAGATTTAATAAACAAGAAAGTGTAATTATTGAGTTGGATCCCAAAACTTTACTTTAAAGTAATTTAAATCGGATAACCTATTAATTTAGAAAGATCGCAGAGGAAGCTAAAGACAATCGTCCATTTACCTCTCAATGCTGTCCAAAATGTAAGAAAAATATTACTTCAAATCAAGGAAGAAATAAAAAGGTAAACGTCAAGTTTCAACATAGCTGACCACGGTGAAACATTGAAATTTAATTTTAAAGGATCATGCTCTTTGAAACAATTAATTTCACAACACATTGGCATACAAAAGGCCGGTCCAGGATGATTATGGGCATGTGTTTGGGATTCAGAATGTTAGCTTCCGTTTTCACAACACACATGGTATGATAAATAGACTGCGTCATAGACAAAGCATACAAGAGTAAAAGACTCCATCATATGTGGTCATGTGGACATTTTCACCACCGAGGGTGCACTTTTTCTATCTCTCATAGACGCATATGATGGAGTCTCTTTCTCTCATTCATTTGGTAAATAAACTATTATTTTACACGAACAGACAAAAATGGCTGAAGAGGAAACTTTTTTTTACCATTTTATCATAAATAAACTACACTATTGTATTTACCGTGTTTGTTTTATGTGTTAAATAAAATTTGCCACTACAAATTAACTGGATATATTCAAAATGAAGGTTTTAATAAAAAAATATTTAATTTAAAACTGTGTCTAATGACCTCACGTCACCATCTTACATTAATATGACGTCATATATTACCAAAGACGTCAGGTTAAACGCAAGCGCGTGATATCTCATGTAAGATAGAAATTTCCTACATAACTTTCTTGCATGGGATAGCTCTGTCCCATATACCTGAGGATGAGAGAAATAATGGCCGCATTCCTCTCAGGGGCAGTACTCTCTGGCTGATGATTATCACGGAATACAGTTCCCATACTCATTAATTATGTTATTTACATTTATTTTTACTTGTCCACTGTACTGTAAATTCAAGTTCTAGATGTCTGTATTATTAACACCAGGCGTGGATTGCGGAACCCCTTCCAATATATCTGGATGTGACGCCACATACTCCTCGACGCTGTTTCCATCCATGGCGACCTACACGTGTAAAGATGGTTACACGTACATCAGTGGGTCGAACACTTCAACTTGTCAGACTAACGGACTGTGGACTGATCCAATGTTATACTGCACAGGTAGGCATTTCGCAGTGATGTTGAAAACGTATACATTTGTTTTTAGATTCGATAAAGTGTTTTTTTGTTTTTGTTTAACGACAACACTAGGACACATTGATATGGTAATTTTGACACAATCATAGAGATGAAACCCGCTACATTTTTACAATTATTAGCAAGGGATCTTGTATATGCACTATCCCACAGACAGGATAGCACATACCACGGCCTTTGATATACCAGTCGTGGTGCACTGGCTGTGACTAGAAATAACCAATGGGCCCACTGACGGGGATCAAGAGAGGGAGAGGGAGAGAGAGTTAGAGAGAGAAATATACAGAGAGTGAGAGAGAGAGAGAGAGAGAGAGAGAGAGAGAGAGAGAGAGAGAGAGAGAGAGAGAGAGAGAGGGGGGGAGGGGGAGGGAGGAAGAGAAAGAGGGGGCTCACCCTGTACAAAATAGGCAATTGATATTTTTGTTTATACAAAGTGGCTATAACATTTAATCTTTGGCTAATAAAATATTTCTTAAATAATCTATTTTTTTAAACAAATGGGCATTTAGCAAAATAGTGGCTGAATCCATTAATATCTATTTAGTGCCCAGGAGGAAAGCCACTTCGGCTGATATCCTTTACTGGACAATGCATCCTTCTTTAACAGCCAAAAGAGGACTGCCACTCCCAGAAAAGTTGTGAAAAGTAAGCATATTCTGCCCCACAGGTGAATAAAGTTAAAACAGAGGAAAACAAGAGTTTGTGATGTCGGGACGTACGGAAATGGATAATGTAAAGAATAAAATCCAAGGAATGTCTGATTTCAATTTTAAAAATATTCGTTTCAATGGTGAACATTTCACTGTCACTTTAAATCTCATTAATTATGGTAATTCCATTTATTTGTATTTGCCCACTATACTGTAAAGTCAAGTTCTATATCTCTATTTTATTATAAACCAGGCGTGGATTGCGGAACCCCTTTTAATATATCTGGATGTGACATCACGTATTCCTCAACGTTATTTCTATCCGTGGTGACCTACACCTGTAAAGTTGGTTACACGTACATCAGTGGGTCGAACACTTCAACTTGTCAGACGAACGGACTGTGGACTGATCCAATGTTAATTTGCACAGGTAGGCATTTCGTAGTGATGTTGAAACCGTATACATTTTTGTAGATTCGATATATAATTTATTTAAACAAAATAAAAGATGAAGAGAGAGAGAGAGAGAGAGAGAGAGAGAGAGAGAGAGAGAGAGAGAGAGAGAGAGAGAGAGAGAGAGAGAGAGAGAGATCTTTGGCTAATAAAATATTTCTTAAATTATCTATTTTTGTTCAAGAAATGGGCATTTGGCAAAATAGTGGCTGCTTCCATGAATATCTATATAGTGCCCAGGAGGACAGTGATGATAGCAGGTGTTCGCGAAAAGTAAGCATATCCTACCCGTAGTGTTTAAAAACTAAGGTCTATCACTTTAAATATCATTAATTATTGTAATTGCATTTATTTGTATTTGTCCAATGTACTGTATATTCAAGTTCTATATATCTATGTTATTATCATCAGGTGTGGACTGCGGCCCCCCTTCTGATATATCTGGATCTGACATCACATATTCATCGACGCTATTTCCATACGTGGTGACCTACACGTGTAAAGATGACTACACGTACATCAGTGGGTCGAACACTTCCACTTGCCAGGCGAACGGACTGTGGACTGATCCTTTGTTGAACTGTACAGGTAGGCATTTCGCGGTGTTATTGACAATCTATCTGTTTGAGGTTTGATATATGCCATATGCGTCATTATTAGATAAAGTCCCATTTAGATGTCGCCAGAGTTTAGGAGCAAATTTTTTACAATAATACTCACACGATTCTCGTGATTTGTAACTAAATAGTAACTTATAATATTAAATCATTATTCTACACAATATATTGTTTCTCAAGTTCGCTGATTATGAAGAGTTTTATGCTAATACTCTCATGTGTCAGACAAATTAGTATGTCGCCAGTATAGGGGGAAGCGATATATTGTCAGGACTATCGTCGATATAGGTGAATAATTAACACATAAATAAAGTTTTGGTATTATTAATATTTAAAAACAAAATCATATTACAACAAATAAACAAATTTCATTCACTAAAAATATTTTGGAGGCAAATGTGACTATGTCGCCAAAATTTCATAATTTCAAAATTAATATAACCTATGTCGATTTTAATAAAATTATTGTGTGATCACTTGAAACTTGTAATTTTACGAACATTGCAGGCAATATTGCTTGTGTGATTACAAAAGTTTGGTCAAATTTGCTACTAAAGGTCGAATTTGAATGTTTGTTCAATGTCAGTACCGTAACGCAGATTCGCAATGGATTAAATGACCATATAACTATGTAAACAGAATGGCGTCTTGGCTATGGCACCAATAAACATTGCATACAGCTGTGCATTTTAAGTAAATAGTGTAATTTCTGTAAAATGTAGTCTGTACCGTAATGTCAGTACCATTAAATAGCTTTTTCGTTACGGTACTGACACAGTGTTACGGTACTGCCATATTATTACATAATGACTGACTTAATGGGTACCATAAAGTGCAAAATAGATTTTAATATTTTAAATTTTATTTAGGAATTGACCTCAATTATGTTTTGGTTCATGCAAGTATGAACCGAACAAACGATGTGCACACTGTATGACTCCGGGTAGAAGGTTATACAAAAGTTTGCACATCGTTTTTTCGGTTCATACTTGCATGAAACAAAACATAATTGCGGTCAAATCTTATAATTAAATTGATATGCAAATGTTAACAATACATAACTGAATTTATTTAGTTTAGCTTTAAATACGCCTGTAGTATTGTTTGTGTAAACTCCATTGATACTTATGTCGCGTAAGAATGCATACGTTCATTCACTATTATTTGAATCAGGTGATTTTTTTTGTTTGTAAATGACGTCACTTGGTAAATGACGTAATGTTGATAAGCGACGCCATTTCATCTAGCTGCTGTGCATTTTTACGGATATTTTCGTTATATTGGAAGGAATTTTCCTATTCGTGTTTAGTTTATATTTTATGAAAGTGAATGAAGGGAATGTGTCTAACATTTATGCTGTCGGTGGAACCATTTAATTTTCGCCAACAGCTGTAGAAGATCGCTTACAAGTAAGTTATAGGCGTGAAGTTCCTATTGTCCGAACCAAATTGTTAACAAATACAAACAATAATTTATTACTCTCCTACCTTTAATTGCCGTTAGATTTCCTCCAAAGTTTGTCCAAACACAAATCGTAAAAAACCCACTACAAATATACAGATTCCACATACGACACTGCAACGATGTCGTCGATATTGTCTTTGCTGAGATTGCATAGAGAAAAATACATGCAGTTTTTCTGCCGTCTGCCATGTTGCTTGTTTATGGAATACTCTTTAAGAGGGGTGAAAGCTTCCAAAGTATGTGACACAATTAATATGAAATCATTGATCTTTAGTGGTATCATAAAAAAATAATAATAATAATAAAAAAAAAATAATAATAATAATAATATGACGTCATCACGTTTGCCTTTATATCATAACATGTTATGACGTTGTTAGATTAAGTCCTATCCTTTCACCCCTTTTGATGAATATTCCATAAAAAGTCAAAATGGCAGCTGGCACAAAATTACATGCTTTTTGCCCAATGCGCTCTCAGCGAAGTCGATATAGGTGACATAGTTATCATCTGATATGTAGAATCTGTGTCATTGTAATGGTTTTTTCAAGATTTCTGTCTGGACAAACTTTGAAGGAAATCTAACGGCAATTAAAGGTAGGAGAGTAATTTGTTGTAGTTGTCACACTGATATTGTTTAGCCATTATGGTCACGCAACAACATATTCAGGTGATTTTTCAATAACGGAAATGTTGAACTC
>NC_054710.1:3998550-4001614 GCF_016097555.1 Gigantopelta aegis
AATGAATGAGTGTTTAACGATACCCCAGCACGAAAAATGCATCGGCTATTGGGTGACAAAATACATACCAACATACATACAATACATACATACATACGTACTTACGTACATACATACATACATTCATACATACATAAATACAGATGTTGCCGAAAATAATTTGAATGTGTAGGTCGCCTTTTCCCCCATTTATTTCATTTGTTTTTGCTTCTTGTTTGTTTAAAAGGTAAATGTTCGACAGAGGGCGGGTTTATCAAGTGGACGAGCGACGGCCATTGTTACGCCGCTACTAGACAGAAACCCGTCAATCTGTTCGACGCACAAAATATCTGTAAGATGGGCTTCGACGGCTCTATGGCGTGTCTGTCCAATCAGCTACGTATTCGAGACATGGAGACGTGCATGTACATCCACGGTTCAAGTACGTCCACTTAGGCCCATAGTGACGACATAGCTTACGACGGTTTTACGATATCGTTGTTCAAAGATAGTTTAAAAATCTGTCGCCAGAATCATGCGTGCGTACGTGTCTTAATTTGTGTGTATATGTCTGTGTCTATCTGTGCGTGTGCGTGTTTCTGTTTGTGTGAGTGTCTGTGCATCTACGTATGTGTGTATACATGTGTTGTTGTTTTTGTGTGCGTGTGTGCGTGCGCGCGCGCGTGTGTGACTGTTTCTCTCTCTCTCTCTCTCTCTCTCTCTCTCTCTCTCTCTCTCTCTCTCTCTCTCTCTCTCTCTCTCTGTGTGTGTGTGTGTGTGTGTGTGTGTGTGTGTATGTATGTGTGTATATGTATGTAGGTATCTGTGTCTGTGTATGTATGTTTCTGTATGCCTGTGTGTGTCTGTATGTATGTGTCCCTGTGTGTATGTGTTCGTGACTGTGTATGTATGTGTGTGTCTGTATCTGTATGTATGTGTGTGTATCTATATGTCTGTGTCTGTGAGTCTCTACTACCCTCCCCCTCCTCTCTCTCTCTCTCTCTCTCTCTCTCTCTCTCTCTCTCTCTCTCTCTCTCTCTCTCTCTCTCTCTCTCTCTCTCTCTCTCTCTCTCGTATATGTATGTCTGTGTGTGTATGCCTGTGTCTGTCTGTGTGTATGTGTGCTTGTGTGTGCAAGCATGTATGCATATGCGTGTATTTATGTAGTATCTGCGTCTACGTTTGTATGTATGTGCGTGTATGTATGTATATATATGTGTGTACGTATGTGTGTGTCTGTGTGTATGTATATGTGTGTATGTGTGTCTGTGTGTGTGTGTGTGTGTGTGTGTATGCATGCATGCATGTGTTCCTGTGTGTATGTGCGTCTCTATATGTGTTCGTGTCTCTGTGCGTATGTGTGTGTCTTATTACGTGTGTCTTTGTGTATGTGTGTGTGTGTCTGTATATTTGTATGAGTCTCTCCTCTCTCTCTCTCTCTCTCTCTCTCTCTCTCTCTCTCTCTCTCTCTCTGCGCGCGCGTGTGTATGATATTTAAATGTCATTATTGGGCCTTCTAAGGTCATTATCGTCCATAATAAGATAAATTACGTTTTTGTCTACATTTTGTATTTATAACCTCACTGAATTACAAGAAAATTATTATTGTTATTAAGAGAGAGAGAGAGAGAGAGAGAGAGAGAGAGAGAGAGAGAGAGAGAGAGAGAGAGAGAGAGAGAGAGAGAGAAAAAGAGAGAGAGAGAGTGAAAGAGAGACAGAAAGCGGGGGGGGGGGGGGGGGGGGGGGGGAGAGAGGATTCGTCACGAGTGGTTTTTTTAATATGCAAAATATCAACCGAGTCTATGTTAATTTGTTCATGCTCTGCCAAGACAAACACCGATTAACTAGACGAGGTTGATATTATACATATTAAAAAACACGAGTAGAGAATTATATTTATCGTATAACACTTCTAAAATAACATTTTAATGCAAATTTTAGTAAATCACGGTAATAAAGTCGCACGATTAGCACAAATTAGTTTGACGTCACGCATTTTAACTAAATGTTGTTGTCTTGTAAGCAAATTACCCATACACCGCAACACATTACCTAGGTATTTTGCAATTTTGCATACTATTATTAACCGGGTTAATACACTAAAATTATCACATGTGTTTATGACATGGATATCATTGGTAAGTTACAGGTTTATAGGTTTACCGCGGCCCTAAACAAGCACATTTTCTTCCACGGGTTGGAATTGCCTTGTCTATACCTCACAAACGTTGATTGATTCTTTTTCTTGCCCACTTAATTGTAAAAGCAAAACATTTGAAACTAAAAGAAATATTTTATTCTTCACTTACCCGCTAAGTTACTGACACCGTAAACATTTCGCCTACAAACTTGTTTAACCATACGCACAAAAAATATAGTCCCAAGTTGTAAAAATACAAAACAAAATAAAAATAAATAATAAATAAATAAAAATAATAATAAATAATAATAATAATAATAACATTGACAACTTCATTGTAAAATTCAAACTGTCATTTCATTAAAATAATACAGCACGAATCGGTATCTCGGCGAATAAACAACTATTAAAGGAGCTCTGTCGATTGAGTTTTGCGCCATATTTATAGGGTATTAAACAAGCATCCATTTCGTAACATGTTTATGTCCTTAGTGAAAATTAGTAATTTTTATCACTCATCTCGTTTCGTTGACGTTCCTGTAAGATTGTACGCCACTTGATGACGTCATCGTGTGACGTCAAAAGTGTCATGTCCCACTTGGCGTTCTAGTGGGACGTATCACTTTGATATTTTCGAAGATATCTGTAACCATATGGGTAATATATATATATATATATATATATATATATATATATATATATATATATATATATATATATATATACATATATATACATACATACATACATATATATATATATTATTCACTACCGGCCTCGGTGGGTACTTGGTTCGGATCCCAGTCGAGGCATGGAATTTTAATCAAGATGCCGACTCCAAACCCTGAGTGAGTGCTCCGCAAGGCTCAATGGGTAGGAGTAAACCACTTGCACCGACCAGTGATCCATAACTGGTTTAACATAGGCCATGATTTATGCTATCCT
>NC_054710.1:4001814-4029094 GCF_016097555.1 Gigantopelta aegis
AATAAAACCGTTTACTAGTCATTTTTATGATCTATGGTAATTATATAGGCCATGTTTACATGGCTCAATAGGCAGGTTTACGGCAATCTCCCAAAATGTTGACGTTTTGACCTCTGATGACCTTGATAATGACCTAATTTGCATAAGACACATTCTATGTGACAGAACTCTTGATAAGCAGCAAAATGAGTGGTCATTTGGTTTATTATTCCACATACTTTGAATTATTGCATTTTTCATTTCCCCTACTCCAAATCGGAGAAATTTTCGTCTTTTTAAAAATAAGTCTGGAATTATTCCATGTCCTGCCTCAGTTGATAATTATAAACTCATTATGTTTTTAAAAAATGGGTTTTGAACTCGTTCAGCTATAATAAGACTAATTTTGCTTGAAGAAATTCCAATTGGTTTGGTTCCTATTATGATTTCTTGAGTGGGCATCTAAATTGTAGGCACCAGCAAAAAATCATGACCTTTTGACCTCTGGTGACCTTGATAATGACCAAATTTGCATAAAACCTATTTTACTTAATAAAATATTTAATAAGCAGCACTATGAGTGGTCGTTTGTTTAATTATTCCTCCTCTTTTGGAGTAATTGCATTTTTGATTTGCTTCCCCAAAATTTTGTCCTCAATTTTCGACATGCATACCCACATTCAAAGGCCGATTACTACAATTTAGCTGTGGATCCAGCTTTGGCTTCAAAGATTTTCTGAAACTATAGACCTAGTACTTTCAGAAAATCATAATGGCGTTTACTCCCCCCAGGTGGTACCAATATCTGGGCTAGCTCATGGCCTATAGCAATCAGTATATTCACAAATGAACAAATATGACGTCATGGAGTCCTGACATCGCCACAACCATTGTCCCTGAGAGTATGTTGCCATGACAAAGCTCTCACCACTTTGGTTTCCCGCCCATGGCCAGTCACTGGGCTTCCCGCCAAGCTTCGGACCCTCGTCCCACTGTGCATCCTCAACACCATGTCCCATGTGAACAAGTAAAAGTGATTTTTTTTTTTTTTTTTTTTTTTTGGGGGGGGGGGGGGGGGGGGGGGGGGGTTGGGGGGTGGTGGTGTATATTATTTTTGGTTGGTGTCATTTGTGTACTTTTGTTTTGTTGTTGTTGTTGTTGTTTTGTTTTGTTTACAAGCATTAGACCTTCATTAAAATTAGGATTAATTAATCTTATTATATACATAGCTATGAAATATATAAACATTAGACCTTCATTAAAATTAGGATTAATTAATCTTATTATATACATAGCTATGAAATATATAAACATTAGACCTTCATTAAAATTAGGATTAATTAATCTTATTATATACATAGCTATGAAATATATAAAACTTCAGAAAACATAAATGTTAAATTCCGTGAAAAGTCATATGATCACTGTATCTCCCTTGTAAATTAGTATGTTTTTATGATTGAGGCCAATGTCGCTTGTTGATGATTTCTTTAAGAAACAAACACACAATATATAATTTAAACAATTCTACATATAGAAAGTGTACGTTGCCCAATTGTAAAGAGCTCACCTGGTGTGCGGTCGGTCTGAGATGGATCCCCGTCGACGGGCCTATTGGGCTATTTCTTGTTTCAGTCAGTGCGCCACGAATGGATTTATCAAATGTTGTGAAATTGTGGAATGTGCTATCCTGTCTTTGGAATGGAGCATATAAAGGATCCCTTTCTGCTAACGGGGGAAATGTTGCGGGTTTCCTCTGTAAGACTATATGTCAGCTATTCCAAATGTTTGACATATAATAGCCGATAATTAATAAATCATTATGCTCTGTAGTGGTGTCGTCACAAAAAAACAACAACTTTAAACGTGTTGTCTCTCGTGTGTATTGGCTCTGGACTGTATGTCGTTGTTTGAAATCTCCATACCATGACCATGTCCTAAGGTATGCTCACTGTATTAAGTTCTGCTGTAGGAAAATCCATATACGGATTGGGCGCCACTGTGCATGGCATGACTTGTTTCATTTGTAATGTGGAACCAATCATCGCCCTTCCATTTTCAGGCTGCCTAAATTCGATCCACCAGGTTGTGTATATCACCCCAGATTTTTATTGGGGGCGGACTCATATTTTAGGAAAAACGGTATCCTCTATGTACTAACCTAATACATTTGGCACCAGAAGCTTATTGGGGGCGGGTTGTTATTTGAGGAAACATGGTATCCACTCTGTACTAACCTAGTACATTTGGCACCAGAAGCTTATTGGGGGCGGGTTGTTATTTGAGGAAACATGGTATCCACTCTGTACTAACCTAGTACATTTCGCACCAGAAGCTTATTGGGGGCGGGTTGTTATTTGAGGAATCATGGTATCCACTCTGTACTAACCTTGTGAGTAAAGACCCAAGCACGTGTTCATGTCCTGGTTGTGTCTTGAATTTACGAGTTTGGCCAAAGTTCCTTTGTAGGAACGCCTACACAGATTCTTAGCCATAATCCAATGGTTTCGATGCTCTAAAGATGCGGTGTAACATAGACCGTCACTCTTCCATTTGATTAGATGTCCATCTTGGGAGCAGTGGGCTTAAAATAAAAAGGATAAATATTAGACTTTTCGTGAAATTTTCAAGTGATGAATCTTTATAAATCTAACTGTGTAAAGGGAAAAATAATTCATTAAAATAAAACATACACACACACAACCAACTCCCAACCAAAACAACAACAACAGAAGCAGCAGCACCAGCAGTGGCAACAGCAACAACAGACAACAGACAAAACACAGTGTCACTAAAATGTTGGAACAATTCCAATTATAGAGAAAATGAAAAAGACCCCACCCCCTTCACCATCCCTCCAAAAACAACCAAACAAACAAAAACAAACAAAACAAACACAAGATATAACACAAACACAAAATCACAGAAAAAAAGAAACAAAAACAAACCAATGTCCACTTCCTCCCCACCCCTTTAATTCACCGTACAAACTAAACAAGAAACAAACAAAAACAACTGTGCTAAATAAATAAATATTGTTTATATTTATCATGTTCTTGTAACAACACTCATATAATTAGCTACAATCTAGATAAATAAATAAATAAATAAATAAATATTTATATAACTCATATAATTAGTTACTATCTGATTTGTACTAAATAAGTAAATAGATACATAGTTTTTATGTTTGTCTTCTTGTCACAACTCTTATATAATTAGTTACCATCTGACCTGTTCTAGATAAATAAATAAATAAATATATTTTAATATTCTCCCGTTCATGTCACATCTCTTATATAATTATTTACAATCTTTCCTGTTCTATATAAATAACTTTAAAAAAAATGTTTTAAGTTTCTGTTACAACTCATATATAATTAGTTACAATCTGACATGTACTAAATAAATAAATAAATATTTTTAAGGTTTATCCCGTTCATATAACAACTCGTATAATTGGTTACAATCTGAACTGTTTTAGATAAATAAATAAATAAATATATAAATAAATAAATAGTTTTTACGTTCCCCAGTCATGTCACAACGTTTATATAATTACTCACTATCCCACATGTACTAAATAAATAATTAAATAAATAGTGTTTACGTTTCCCCAGTCATGTCACAACTTTTATATAATTACTCACTATCCCACCTGTACTGAATAAATAAATAAATAAATAGTTTTAAACAAAACAAACATACAATGTGATATCATTTATTTAAAAAAATATATATTTACAACTCTCGGTTTTTATAGTTAGATTTATAATAAACTGCTATTGTAATGCAATCTATTGCAGATTTTTAAAAACAAAACTTTGATTTTTGAAACTGGTCAGCAGTCGTGAATAAGATACAAAACTGTAACAATACGCGATCAGAATATTGTTTAAAGTTTTTCCATAAATGTAGGACTTCATGTACATGCATGCATGGGTAAAGAAACCAAACGATTTTTAGTGAAACTATCTGAGATGATAAACAGAATAATCAATTTAACAAACGCTGTTCCAGTTATCATCAAAGATATGTCCCTCATGAAATACTTTTTATTTTGCACTCGCTAAAGCTTGTGACAACAGAAAATTATATCACTCTGGACATAAATTTGATATTAACTGGTAACTCGTTTATTATCTTCTATATATTCAATATGTTTATTGCAATCACTTGTCAGGAGCATAGGCAAATGCAAATATGTTCACTCACTCTTCGAAAAATAATGTTAGTTTAGTTTAATCATGAATTAACAGTATCACGTTTTATGTAGGTTACAGATGGAAGCAAAGTACATTATTTGAGACATTGTGAAGCAGGTACATGTTAACAAAATAGACAGGCCATTGTATACCCCTAGAGTTTCTTTTCAGGAGAACAGACATGGGATGCATTAGGAAGAAGAAGCAGGAAGGAAATTGCATGGGCTACTCTTTTCTATTAACAGCAAGGGATCTTTTATACGCACCATCCTATAAACAGGATAACACATACCACGGAATTTGATGTACCAGTCGTGGTGCACTGGCTGGAGAATTAGGAAGAAGTCTGAATACTGTGAGATCACTGCCTCTTCATGGTAAATCTTGTAGATCTTGAACAATTTCAAACTGAAGTATTTCAAGCCATTCACCAAGACATGTTGCAATGTTTCATCATCATGCTGGTAAATCTTGTAGATCTTGAACAATTTCAAACTGAAGTATTTCAAGCCATTCACCAAGACATGTTGCAATGTTTCATCATCATGCTGGTAAATCTTGTAGATCTTGAACATATTTCAAACTGAAGTATTCAAGCCATTCCACAAGACATGTTGCAATGTTTCATCATCATGCTGGTAAATCTTGTAGATCTTGAACAATTTCAAACTGAAGTATTTCAAGCCATTCCATTAGACATGTTGCAATGTCTCATCCTCAATATGCGAGAATGATGATGTTGATAATTAATAATTTGTTATAGATTTCGACAGTAAAGTACACTTACAACGAACATTGTTAGAATGTCTCATCCTCAATATGCGAGAATGATGATGTTGATAATTAATAATTTGTTATAGATTTCGACAGTAAAGTACACTTACAACGAACATTGTTAGAATGTCTCACCCTCAATATGCGAGAATGATGATGTTGATAATTAATGATTTGTTATAGATTTCGACAGTAAAGTACACTTACAACGAACATTGTTAGAATGTCTCACCCTCAATATGCGAGAATGATGATGTTGATAATTAATGATGTGTTATAGATTTTGACAGTAAAGTACACTTACAACGAACATTGTTAGAATGTCTCACCCTCAATATGCGAGAATGATGATGTTGATAATTAATGATTTGTTATAGATTTCGACAGTAAAGTACACTTACAACGAACATTGTTAGAATGTCTCACCCTCAATATGCGAGAATGATGATGTTGATAATTAATGATGTGTTATAGATTTTGACAGTAAAGTACACTTACAACGAACATTGTTAGAATGTCTCACCCTCAATATGCGAGAATGATGATGTTGATAATTAATGATTTGTTATAGATTTCGACAGTAAAGTACACTTACAACGAACATTGTTAGAATGTCTCACCCTCAATATGCGAGAATGATGATGTTGATAATTAATGATGTGTTATAGATTTCGACAGTAAAGTACATTTACAACGAACATTGTTAGAATGTCTCATCCTCAATATGCGAGAATGATGATGTTGATAATTAATAATTTGTTATAGATTTCGACAGTAAAGTACATTTACAGCGAACATTGTTAGAATGTCTCACCCTCAATATGTGAGAATGATGATGTTGATAATTAATGATGTGTTATAGATTTTGACAGTAAAGTACACTTACAACGAACATTGTTAGAACGAACTACTGCATAGAACGAACTGACCGTACCGTTTTATCTCGCTATGTATTATTAACAAATTTCAATGTATAGAACGAACTACTGCATAGAACAAACTGACCATACCGTTTTATCTCGCTATGTATTATTAACAAATTACAATGTATAGAACGAACTACTGCATAGAACGAACTGACCGTACCGTTTTATCTCGCTATGTATTATTAACAAATTTCAATGTATAGAACGAACTACTGCATAGAACAAACTGACCATACCGTTTTATCTCGCTATGTATTATTAACAAATTACAATGTATAGAACGAACTACTGCATAGAACGAACTGACCGTACCGTTTTATCTCGCTATGTATTATTAACAAATTTCAATATATAGAACGAACTACTACATAGAACGAACTGACCGTACCGTTTTATTTCGCTATATATTATTAACAAATTTCAATGTATAGATCGAACTACGTATAACAATTTAACTTTTAAAAGGAACAAAATATTTTATCCGAAATACAGGTATTTTTAGTCTCAAGGAAATTACAAAAAAAGGTCATAATTAATAATTTGATATAGATTTACTTTCGGACTTTAAATTATTTCTTCGTGGGCATAACCGAAGAAAAAAGAAAGGGAAAAAAGCACGAAGTCCCCCCTCACCGTAGGAAAATTGAATACCAAAACTGGTGCTGCAATATATACATCTGCGCGGAGGAGAAGAAGATAAGTAAATATTTAACTATTTATATTATATTGGAACTCAAACAAATAACTGGGATAATACATTATCAATGATGAAACATAAAAAACTTTTTAGAAAGTATGTACGTTTTGAAAATATTAGTTTTTTCAATAAAAACAATGGTTGGTCTAAGGCAATATACCTCAAAATTACCAAAGGTGACAGAATGTTATTCGCCGGAAATTTCTTCTATGATATGTCTTTATACAAGATCAACAATAAAACCCCTTAAGGGTGTATACTACCAAATCAAATCCCATAGACGACAATAGTAACATATGTGGCTAAAACTCCTACCTGCAGCGTATCAATCGACACAAACGCCACGGATAAAAATACTACCACCCCTCACACTTAAAGTGAATCAGAAAAAATTGGGGGTCAAGCTGCTCGTTTCTGAGATAACGGGTAGCGTCTATGACTACCCTATTTCCGCACAAAATTCGAGTACTTTTTTTTACAGGTATCCCATACATGTTTCAAGCACAAAGCTACTTGACACATTCGTACCAGATGAAACTATTATTTTTTACAACCAACACACTCACATTTATAACCAATCACAGGACTTGTGGTGTTCACTTCTCTATCAAACGTTGGGTGCACCTCGAACTTTGACCCAGCCGGAAGTTATTTGGTTTAGTACTTGCCTTAATACCCCAACTTCGACTTTTGATAAAACAAATTGCATTTCTCTGCTGGACTATTACGCTTCTGGGCTATTTTATGTCTTCCTTGGTGAACACCCTGTATCAAATTACTACATCTACAGCTTACCAGCCTTACTCCAGAGATCTGCAGAATAATCGAGAGTTTTCGGTTCTTTGAGTGACATCACGCAGCTCTTTGTCTTGTCGTCGTAGTAGAACCCGAACCCATCAGATGACGTCGCTAGAACTGCACACTCCATGATCCCTCGAACTGAAACACCACCGGTCTTGGCCTGCTTCGAGCCATGATTCAAAGCTTTTTCAGATGTTTCAAAATAAGCAAATTTCGTATCAGCGTTGGTAGAAATATACTCTTCAAAAGAAGAAACGCAAAACCACATTGTCGTAACATTTGGAGAATTGATTTAATTATTGAATGGTGAGTCCGATAATTACCAAATGTTGCAGGATTGTTCACAATTCACTCTAGTCCATTGTGAGTAAGTGATAGGACACACCACCAAGGTCAAGGTCATCTGGAGTCAATACCGGGTGTGGCCTCCGCGTGTGTTGACAACTGCCTGGCACCGCCTGCCCATTGAAGCAACCAGAGTACGGATGACGTCCCGGGGGATGGTGGCCCACTCGGCCTGCAAGCCTGCTGCCAGCTCGGGCAGGGTCTGGGGCTGTGGTTGTCGCTGTCGGAGGCGTCGGTCCAACTCGTCCCATAGATGCTCAATTGGGTTCAAATCCGGTGATATCGATGGCCAAGGAAGGACATTAATGTTGTAGTTCTGTAGGAAAGCCGTTGTGAGACGTGCTGTGTGAGGCCTGGCGTTGTCATGTTGGAACACTGCGTTGGCGTTGGCCATAACTGGAACGATGTGTGGCCGGAGGATCTGGTCAATGTAGCCCTGTGCATTCAGGTTGCCCTGCACGTGGACCAGGTCAGTTCTGCCAGTGTGTGAGATGGCTGCCCACACCATGACACTGCCCCCGCCGAATCTGTCCAATTCCTGCACGCAGTTTGCCGCATAACGTTCACCACGACGCCTATACACGCGACATCTTCCATCATGACGTCGGAGCAGAAATCGGGACTCGTCACTGAACCACACCTGTCTCCATCGCAGTTGAGGCCATTGTCGATGAATCTGGCACCACTGCAGTCGGAGTCGACGGTGTTGTGGTGTTAAGATGACACCTCGAACTGGACGTCTGGCACGAATTCCTACCTCACGTAGGCGGTTCCGTACGGTCTGGTCGGATATCCTGCGCAAACCTGGTATTGCTGCGGCTGTGGAGGTGACAGTAGCGTACCCGGATGTAGCGGTCCTGCCCGGGGGTAGTGACCCGTGGTCGACCGGATCTAGGGAGGTCACGTGTTGATCCATGTTGCTGGTAACGGTCCCACAGTCTGGAGATGGTGCTTGGGGACACATGGAATGCCCTGGCAACGGCCGTTCTGGATTCGTCTGCGTCCAGTCGGCCGATGGCATTGTTTCTCTGCGGTTCACTGAGACGTGGCATGTCCTGGATTGTCAACTGTCGGCCAGATACAGAGGCCAGGCAAGCGAACACCCTGCACTTTTATACTGTCGGTGTTCATGTTGCACGTGCAGACAACGCACGTGCAGTGGTGACATGGTTTGCACGTGGCTGCGTTTTTGCGAATATTCACATTTTGGAACTTTATTGTACAGTAGCTGCGTTTTATCGAATGTAACCGTGGGAATGTGTTTGGGACATGCAATGACCTTATATTCACAAAGCATGAACCGGTAGGAAACATAAAATCGGAGTTATAACCCATTTGTACCCTTTTGCGTTCTTTTTTTGAAGAGTAATATTGATAAATTGTGAGAAATACTCGAATGAGGTTCAGCAAAGCTGGTGTTCTTGTAAATGATGACATTGTTAAACAATAACTTTCAGTTTACGAAAGCAGTCAAGTAGCGCCCAAACCAGTCAGAAGAACTCTGCTAAATAACTAAAACACTGAAGCCAAAAACGTCCTACGTAGATCAATCAATATTTAATATACGTTTCTCAATTGATAATTCTGAACAATCTGAATTAGTTCAATGGATAAATGAAGACGGGTAAAGAGGCAGTGGATGCTGGATTTTTCAAGGGAAGGGGAGTGAAAATGGGGCACAACCAGTATTTGTGGTGTTGATGCAATGTTTCAAAAGGCCCTTCTAGTATTCACAGAGGAGTATAGCGTTGACAAAGGACACCTCTATTATTCAGGCTGGGGTGTAACGATTAAAAAGGGCACTTCCAGTACACAGAGAGGGATGCAACGTGTCAAAAGATAACTACATTATTCAAAAGCAATCGGACTATCTACAAGTAATCTTGCTCAGAAATGGCAAGCTGAAAACATATATTTTGTGTTATCTGATCATTCGAAAAGTTATGGCGTGACTGCCTGTTATCAGCTTCTTTGCCAGCATGAACCAACCTTCCTGTGACCTGATATTCCGTATCTGATAATTCGAAGTGTCTGTTAAAACATTCGTTCCTAGTTTGATATTATGTCCGCAGTCAGAAAATGCGATCGAAGACGACAAAGTGACAATAAGCGAAACAATTAGCGGCGCCATAATGGCTGACAGTGGCCTGGTCGTTCCCTTTTCAAAGGTGCAAATTGCACTAGATATATAGTTTTAGATTGAATTATTCGACCAGTGTTCAGTTTAGAGAGATTTCTGGTTTAGAGAGGTAAACGTTACCGTTAAAAATGTAAATCACGAGACTGGAAAACGTCCGGTTTTGAGAACATTCTGGTTTAGAGAAGGTCCTGTCTAGAGAGAGAGAGAGAGAGAGAGAGAGAGAGAGAGAGAGAGAGAGAGAGAGAGAGAGAGAGAGAGAGAGAGAGAGAGAGAGAGAGAGAGAGTAAATGACATATTTTGACATAAACATGTAAGGAAAAATTATTTACAGAGATAGGAGTGTTCTTGATTATGCCCTCACAATGTCGTTGAATGGCACTCATAATATATATAAAATAGCAAAACATTGTCAAGTTCTACAGTGAGTGAGTTTGGCTAACTTTTATTTGAGATATAGTTCGTGGTCTAATGCTTTGCTTAAATGTTGTTAAAAGTATCGTAGTCTATTTGCATAGAAAACGAACATATGAATTGCCATATAATCTATACTGATTACTGTTTTAAGAAAAAATAAACATTAATTTTTTAATCTATACAACGTTCCATTTTTTTTTACAAAACATTTTGATCAATAAAAAGGTTTTTATTTAAACCAATGACCATCACATTGTACAGAAGACAAAATGATAAAACAGCCAAGGTAGGCAGAACTGTTGTTTGTAATCGATAATATGGCTCACAAAGATTAAAGTTAGAATTGTTGCTTTTAATTGATAATGTGGTTTCCAGTAATTAATTGATAATGTGGTTCACAAAGACTAAAGTTAGAATTGTTGCTAGTAGTCGATAATGTGGTTCACAAAAATTAAAGTTAAAATTGTTGCTTGTAATCGATAACGTTGTTCACAAAGATTAAAATAAGAATTGTTGCTTGCAATCGATAATGTGGTTCACAAAGATTAACGTTAGACTTGTTGCCAGTAATTGATAATGTGGTTCACAAAGATTAAAGGTAGGGTAAGACTAAAGTTAGAATTGTTGCTTGTAATCGATAATGTGGTTCACAAAGACTAAAGATAGACTTGTCGCTAGTAATCGATAATGTGGTTCACAATGATTAAAAGTAGAGTAAGACTAAAGTTAGAATTGTTGCTTGCAATCGATAATGTGGTTCACAAAGATTAAAGTTAGGGTTGTTACTTGTACTCTGTAATGTCGTTTACAAATATTAAAGGTAGAGTTGTTGCTTGTAATCAATAATGTGGTTAACAAAGATTAAAGGTGGAATAAGACTAAAGTTAGAATTGTTGCTTTTAATCGATAATGTGGTTTGCAAAGGTTAACGTTCGAAATGTTACTTGTAATCGATAATGTGGTTCACATAGATTAGTTAGACTTGTTGCCAGTAATTAATCGATAATGTGGTTCACAAAGATTAAAGTTAGAATTGTTGCTTGTAATCGATAATGTGGATTAACAAAGATTAAAGTTAGAATTGTTGTTTTTAATCAATAATGTGGTTCACAAAGATTAAAGGTAGAATTGTTGGTTGTAATCGAAACTGTGGTTCTCAAAGATTAAAGGTAGAGTTGTTGGTTTTAATCGAAAAGGTGGTTCACAAAGATTAAAGTAAGAATTGTTTCTTGTAATCGATAATGTGGTTCACACAGATTAAAGTTAGAATTGTTGTTTTTAATCGATAATGTGGTTCACAAAGATTATAGTTAGAGTTGTTCCTTGTACTCTATAATGTGGTTCACAAAGATTAAAGGTAGAATTGTTGCTTGTAATCAATAATGTAGTTCACAAAGACTACAGGTAGAGTTGTTGCTAGTATTCGATAATGTGGTTCACAAGAATTAAAAGTAGAGTTTTTGCTTGTAATCGATAATGTGGTTAACAAAGATTAAAGGTAGAGTTGTTGCTTGTAATCGATAATGTAGTTAACAAAGATTAAACGTAGAGTTGTTGCTTGTAATCGATAATGTGGTTAACAAAGATTAAAGGTAGAGTTGTTGCTTGTAATCGATAATGTAGTTAACAAAGATTAAACGTAGAGTTGTTGCTTGTAATCGATAATGTGGTTCACAAAGATTAAAGGTAGAGTTGTTGCTTGTAATTGATAATGTGGTTAACAAAGATTAAAAGTAGAGTTGTTGCTTGTAATCAATAATGTGGTTAACAAAGATTAAAGGTAGAGTTGTTGCTTGTAATCAATAATGTGGCTCACAAAGATTAAAGGTAGAATTGTTCCTTGTAATCGATAATGTGGTTAACAAAGATTAAAGGTAGAGTTGTTGCTTGTAATCGATAATGTGGTTAACAAAGATTAAAGTTGGAGTTGTTGCTTGTAATCGATAATATGGTTCACAAAGATTAAAGGTAGAGTCGTTGCTTGTAGTCGATATTGTGATTCATAAAGATTAAAGATAGACGTGTTGCCTGTAATCAATAATGTGGTTCACAAAGATTAAAGGTAGAATTGCGCTTGCTTTACCTGGCTGTTCTATCAGCTGGGTTCATCCCTTTATAGAAAAGGAAAATTTAACCTATGGAATTTGATGGCAATTTAAGAATTGTTTTTAAAATTTTATTTTTACAGAGATTGTTTTGCAAATATTATCATCCCACTTGATATGGGTTTAATGTTTAATCCATTGCGATTTTGTGTTTAATTTTCACCAGCCATGAATAATATACAAAGCTATAGCAATACTCGATTAGAATAATGTGTAAAGTGTATCTATAAATGTAGTCATGTACAGGCATGTATGGCTAACAAAAATAGAAGGTTTTAGTGAAAAATGCTAAGGTAATACATAGAATAATTAGATTAACAGACTTGGTTCCAGTTATTATCAACATAAAGATATTGAAGCTGCCTGGACAAAACACTAACTTCTTTGTAAATTTGAAACAAAACGGATTCCTGAGGATGAGTACTATTAACGATTTGTTTAACATTGTACTAACAATACATGCCTATAACAGTCGTTGCTATGTGCTAAATTACTCAGATATGTCATGCATCAAATTTGGTTTTGTTTGTTTTAATTATTATTATTTTATATGTATGTATGTATTTTTATATTTTGAATATCTCTATTGTATGTATGTCGGGTTTTGACTTAAACATACATATATTCAATGACGCACTGGCACAGGGGATATTAAAATCCTTTATTGCCTTCACAAATTTCCTCATGCCGTTACCGAGACCCGAACCTGTGGCACCCAATCGCCCGCAATTGTTGGGCCGGAACGCTACCAATCAGACCAACTACGTTCCACAAAAATAAAACGATCGTTAGTCGACCATATTCGTACCGGTCCAACAACCACGCGGTTCTAAGGCCCCATGGCTTGGCAACGTTTGACTTACATGCAGATGTGGACAGACCTGGCACTGGCTATATATGTATTTTTATATTTTGAATATCTCTATTGTATGTATGTCGGGTTTTGACTTAAACATACATATATTCAATGACGCACTGGCACAGGGGATATTACAATCCTTTATTGCCTTCACAAATGTCCTCATGCCGTTACCGAGACCCGAACCTGTGGTACCCAATCGCCCGCAATTGTTGGGCCGGAACGCTACCAATCAGACCAACTACGTTCCACAAAAATAGAACGATCGTTAGTCGACCATATTCGTACCAGTCCAACAACCACGCGGTTCTAAGGCCCCATGGCTTGGCAACGTTTGACTTACATGCATGTATGTATGTATGTATGTATGTATGTATGTATGTATCTATATCTTTCTATCTATCTATCTATCTATCTATATACATATACATATATACATATATATATATAGATATATATATATATATATATATATATATATATATATATATATATATATATATATATATGTTTTATATTATATATACCGAGTCACATTAAAAACTTCACAATCTAAAATTTGAATAAAGTCAATGAGTGTTGAAAGCAGGTATTTTTCAGGAATAAATATTGTAATGGCAATGTCGACACTCCATTTGAAGCCCATCACAGCCCACGTGACCCGATCCATAGCACGTGCACAGCACCATTGAGACAAAAGTGGTTTTGCACGTGCCACTGGTCACGTGACTACAATAGCACACGTGTTTTTATCGTTACTTGGTCACAGTAGTCTGACACAACTAAAAACGCATTAAAACGATATTTGTTACAATATGTTTCGATGCCACACCTCACAGATTTGCCGCGTGAACATGCCGTCGGCATGTTTCATGCGGGAACGTCAGTAGCCGACGTTGGAAGGGCGTTGGGTTGCAGTTGTCGGGAAATTTATTATCTGCGGACACGATTACGACAAACGGGCACCACAGCTGATCGCCCACGACCGGGTAGACCACGTGTGACATCACAGGCAGATGACCATCATATTGTGTTACGCCACCTTCGCAACCGTTTCATGACAGCTACATCAACCAGTAATGAACTTTTCAGACGTCGGATGTCCCATTTTGACCCAATTTCATCGACGTCTACGTCAACTGTGGGAACAACGCCGCTTTCTCTCGAACCAATTTATTGGTCCGAACTGTAAAATTAAACATATTTGGCTCGAACAGCTACGTTTATCCAAAGAAATATAAAAAATAATTAATGTATAATTTTTTCGTCGACCCTTTCACGCTTATCGTGTTGTTTATTTAGCACCTGTCGTTAATTATCGTGCAATTGTCAATTCATGAGTCAATCGGATCATCTCACCCAAGCCGGTTTTACGGAAACATGCGAGGTTGTCCGATTGATTGTTGTGTTACAGAAGCACCCAACAACGGCCGAATGCATGGTTCGAACTACCCGATGGGTCGAACAGACTTTGATGCACCGAGAGTGTTCGAGCCAATGAGATTCTACTGTATATATATATATATATATATATATATATATATATATATATATATTGAAATACATCGAGGAAATACCACACACAGGTTCAGTACAACGTATGCCCTCCATGTATATATATATAAATATATATGTATATATGTATCTATGTATCTATATGTTTCTATATCTATCTATATATATATATATATATATATATATATATATATATATATATATATATATAAATATATATGTATATATGTATCTATGTATCTATATGTTTCTATATCTATATCTATATATATATACACCCCAACAGCAGAAAACAACAGACGCAGAAACAACCGCAATAGAAACATCACCTGGTACAACCCACCATATAGCTCCAACGTGAAAACCAACGTAGGTCACCAGTTCCTCAGATTACTCGATGAGTGCTTTCCCAAAAGCAACCCTCTCCACAAAATTATAAATCGAAACACCGTTAAAATTAGCTATAGCTGCATGCCTAATGTTGGGAAAATAATTTCAGCGCATAACAAAACTCTACTTCAACAACACAGAGACAAAGACGCAGTTCCCCCCAGAGAATGCAACTGTAGACGAAGAGCTGAATGTCCACTTGAGGGCAAATGCTTGCAGAAAGGAGTAATATATCAAGCTACCGTTAATACACTCGATAACGACAAGCAAGAAACATACGTTGGTTTGACCGAGAACACATTTAAGACGAGATATACTGCGCACACGAGCAGTTTTCAAAACGCAACACAGAAGAACGCAACAGCGCTAAGTCAGTACATTTGGACACTGAAGGATAGATTCACCCCATACACCATTAAGTGGAAAATTTTATCCAAAGCAAAATCATACTCTCCAGCGAGCAAAAGATGTAACCTCTGCCTGAAGGAAAAACTGTTCATAATGTATAATCCTGAAACCAGCACACTAAACTCCAAGAATGAACTCGTATCAGCATGTCGACACAGACGCAAATACCTTCTGTGCGCATACCACACATCACCTATTATAGACCTGCATAGTGACGTAACCTCGACGTCACAGAGTCCATTACGTCATCAGCTTTCCGTTGACGGTGTAATTAAATCTACATCTGATGAGTGAGAGCAATAATTCAACTCTCTCACGAAACAAGCCTGTCATGTAGAGAAAAACATACACTTTTTAACGATATATCTGGCTCCCACACGGTTGAGCACTCTATAAAATAGCGTCTTTCAACTCGAAAACGACTACTATTACAAAGCTCCTTATATTGTTGAGCACTCTGAAAGCCGCCATGGAATGTGTAAACTTTGGATACTCTACCAAAAATATACCGATCGCGAAACCTGATGACTACAGAAAATGCTTCTTAGAAAAGACCGAGTCATTCCTAAGGAGATTAAGATGGAGATCTTTCTTCTTCCTCAATCCCGAAGTTGCAACACAACAGAAAGAAACATACGGATTTAACACCACCAAATCCCCTCCTTCTATACCAGAACTCAAGAACTTCGAAGAAAAAATGGTAAGACTAGCTAAAAATCTACAATTTAACAACACATCAAGCAACCAACTACAGCGAAAACTCGCTAAGGACATAAACACTATAAAACATGACAAGAAACTACTCGTACCTGCCGATAAAACCACAAACTTTTACAAGCTAGACACCACCACTTACAACAGACTACTAGATAGCAACACAACCAAAGCATATAAAACAGCGCCACAGAACTCAGAACAAGAGATAACCATAAAGACAAACACATTGCAGAAAACTAAATCTAGCAGACCGCATAGATACAACAGCAAAAAGTGAAGCATTTATTACGTTAAAAGACCACAAACCAAACTTCTCCAATAAACCCACCTGTAGACTAATAAACCCATCTAAACCGGAAATTGGCATAATAAGCAAAAAAATCTTAGAGAGAATCAACAGAAAGATTCTGAACACAACCAGAACAAACCAGTGGAGGAACACGTCAGACGTGATTAAGTGGTTTAAAGCAATATCCAATAAATCCAACTATTCTTTCATATGTTTCGACATATGCGATTTTTATCCGTCCATAACAGAAAATCTCGTGAAACAAGCCCTACAGTTCGCATCCAAATTCGATGATATTTCTAGCGATGAGATGGAAATAATATTACAAGCAAGAAATTCACTGCTATTTAACAACAGCAAGGCATGGTGCAAAAGAGGCAAACAATCACGGTTTGATGTAACTATGGGTAGTTACGATGGAGCAGAAATTTGCGAAATAGTCGGGCTCTTTCTTCTTTCAGAACTACAAGCCAAATACGGCAACAATATAGGACTATATCGCGACGATGGCCTAGCTGCATTCAATGAGTCACCGAGAACCATAGAGATAATCAAAAAAGATATTTGCAGAATATTTGCAAACCATAAACTCAAGATCACCATAGTCGCCAACAAAAAATCTGTAGATTACTTAGACGTAACTCTAGACCTTGAAAAGAGCTCAGTCAAACCCTATATGAAACCAAACAACACACCTTTATACATCCACAAAAAGAGCAACCACCCTCCAAATATCATCCGCAGTATACCAAAAACAATAAATAAAAGGCTTTCTGATATATCTTCGAATGAGTGCATCTTTGAAGAAGCGAAACGCCCATATAAGGAAGCCTTACTCAAGAGCGGATATAACTATAACCTCAAATACACCCCAACAGCAGAAAACAACAGACGCAGAAACAACCGCAATAGAAACATCACCTGGTACAACCCACCATATAGCTCCAACGTGAAAACCAACGTAGGTCACCAGTTCCTCAGATTACTCGATGAGTGCTTTCCCAAAAGCAACCCTCTCCACAAAATTATAAATCGAAACACCGTTAAAATTAGCTATAGCTGCATGCCTAATGTTGGGAAAATAATTTCAGCGCATAACAAAACTCTACTTCAACAACACAGAGACAAAGACGCAGTTCCCCCCAGAGAATGCAACTGTAGACGAAGAGCTGAATGTCCACTTGAGGGCAAATGCTTGCAGAAAGGAGTAATATATCAAGCTACCGTTAATACACTCGATAACGACAAGCAAGAAACATACGTTGGTTTGACCGAGAACACATTTAAGACGAGATATACTGCGCACACGAGCAGTTTTCAAAACGCAACACAGAAGAACGCAACAGCGCTAAGTCAGTACATTTGGACACTGAAGGATAGATTCACCCCATACACCATTAAGTGGAAAATTTTATCCAAAGCAAAATCATACTCTCCAGCGAGCAAAAGATGTAACCTCTGCCTGAAGGAAAAACTGTTCATAATGTATAATCCTGAAACCAGCACACTAAACTCCAAGAATGAACTCGTATCAGCATGTCGACACAGACGCAAATACCTTCTGTGCGCATACCACACATCACCTATTATAGACCTGCATAGTGACGTAACCTCGACGTCACAGAGTCCATTACGTCATCAGCTTTCCGTTGACGGTGTAATTAAATCTACATCTGATGAGTGAGAGCAATAATTCAACTCTCTCACGAAACAAGCCTGTCATGTAGAGAAAAACATACACTTTTTAACGATATATATATATATATATATATATATATATATATATATGCATTGAAATTATGTTGATTCGCTCATGATATAAACATTTTGCAATTATAACATACTTTATTAGCATGTATAAATAATAATTTAAAGTAATTACTTCAGTCAGAAGCAATGCTATTTTTAATGTGTTGAAAGAATGTAAAAAAAAATAAAAATAAAAATAAAAATTATAACCCATGTTAACAAAGATATAATTGAGAATGATTTTGGAGTGATATACAGCAATATATCCTGTAAATGTTTTTACTTTCAAATTACCAGTGTGTGTGTGTGTGTGTGTGTGTGTGTGTGTGTGTGTGTGTGTGTGTGTGTGTGTTAGTACTGACTTAAGAGGCTTGGGCAAAGGGAAATAACCCTTGACCTAAATGCTGTTTTAGATATTAAATCTAGTTCTGGTGCTACTATTGTTTGATCACACTCAGCATCCTACTTCCTACTTTTTATGCTTGCATATTTTACTCATGAACTAGAACCATACATAACAACTCAATGGGGATACAAATGGTTTTTTAAATTATTTTTTCACAAGCAAGGCACGAGGGGTGGCAGTTATGCTATACAATAACTTTGAATATGAACTTCATAAAATCAAATCAGATAACTCTGGTAACTTTATAATTTTGGATATTAAGGGAGAACGAATAACACTTGTAAACATTTATGGACCTAATACTGATACGCCCAGTTTCTTTGAAAGTATGTTAGAATATATTGAAGAATTTGCTAATGAACAGTGTTTAATTTGTGGTGATTTTAATTTAGTTCAGGATCAAAAGTTGGATACTAAAATTTATTTACAAACTCTTTTACAGAACATTGACATTTTTTATTTGAAAGATCCTTTTAGGGAACTGTATCCTTCTTTGAGAAGATATACTTCGAAAAAACCAAACCCACTGAAACTCGCTAGATTAGATTGTTTTCTTTTATCCAATAATTTAATGCCACATACTAAAAAAAATTATTATAGAGAATAGCTATAGATCAGACCATTCACCTGTAGTGTTATATATGGAATTAGACGAAATAAAAAAGTATGTATAGATTTCCAAAATATATAGCGCGCATCGGTGTTCCATCGACTGGTACTAATCATACACCTATAATCGCAGACCAGAACCCTATACACAGTGGCTATATAGTGTTGGGCGCATCGGTGTTCCATCGACTGGTACTAATCATACACCTATAACCGTAGACCAGTACCCGATAAACAACGGCTATATAGCGTTGCGCGCATCGGTGTTCCATCGACTGGTACTAATCATACACCTATAACCGCAGACCAGGACCCGATAAACAACGGCTATATAGCGTTGCGCGCATCGGTGTTCCATCGACTGGTACTAATCATACACCTATAACCGCAGACCAGGACCCGATAAACAACGGCTATATAGCGTTGCGCGCATCGGTGTTCCATCGACTGGTACTAATCATACACCTATAACCGCAGACCAGTACCCGATAAACAACGGCTATATAGCGTTGCGCGCATCGGTGTTCCATCGACTGGTACTAATCATACACCTATAACCGCAGACCAGGACCCGATAAACAACGGCTATATAGCGTTGCGCGCATCGGTGTTCCATCGACTGGTACTAATCATACACCTATAACCGCAGACCAGTACCCGATAAACAACGGCTATATAGCGTTGCGCGCATCGGTGTTCCATCGACTGGTACTAATCGCTAATTAATACAAGTTCTTTATTCACATTAACTTTACAGCTCATCTGTTCATATATAAAGAAAAATACATAACCACAGGAGAACAAACTTCAATAAACAAGAAAACATACATGTCACATGAAACAAACTACACACATACGGAAAATGCCTTAAAAAAAACTTATTTTCTTAATATAACTGCTTTATATATAAAAAAATTCAAAATTACATAAAGTTTTAGAATTTTGTACATTATATAATTGAAGTAGCTTAACAAATGATGGCTTTTTCCAGTAATAAGGTTTAATGTGGGTTTTTTTCTCAAATCAGAATATAAGGGGCATTTTAAAATAAAATGAAACTCATCTTCCATAACATTTAAACAGTGAAAGCATAATCTATCATGCCGCTGTGTTTGACTATATCTGCCAGTTTCAATTGCTAACATATGAGATGACATTCTAAATTTTGACACATATTTTCTATAAAGTACTGGAAGTGGTTTCCGTAAATACAATTGCAGATTGAATGTATCTGTAAAATATTTGTACATAATACATTTTGGTGTAATATGACCGGCCTCGGTGGCGTCGTGGTAGGCTATCGGTCTATAGGCTGGTAGGTACTGGGTTCGGATCCCAGTCGAGGCATGGAACTTTTAATCCAGATACCGACTCCAAACCCTGAGTGAGTGCTCCGCAAGTCTCAGTGGGTAGGTGTAAACCACTTGCACCAACCAGTGATCCATAACTGGTTCAACAAAAGCCATGGTTTGTGCTATCCTGCCTGTGGGAAGCGCAAATAAAAGATCCCTTGCTGCTAATCAAAAGAGTAGCCCATGTAGTGGCGACAGCGGGTTTCCTCTCAAAATCTGTGTGATCCTTAACCATATGTCTGACGCCATATAACCGTAAATAAAATGTGTTGAGTGCGTTGTTAAATAAAACATTTATTTCTTTTTGGTGTAATATCAATTTCACTCCTAATATATTGCATAGCTTGGTTTAGAATTCTTTGTTTGATTACAAATAAACATCCAGGATATAGTACTTGATTAAACCATATATCTCCTAAACCCAAATTAATCAATTCCTTTTTAATGTGGTATACCCAGTTTGTTCTTTATAATTTTCTACTCTATCACACAACAATTCATAACAATTCTTCAATATACAATTAGATGTCACTAACAGCTTACACCAGTATTTAATCATATTATATATCCGCAGGTGTCTTAATGGATAACGACCAAGTTCCGCATAAATCATTATATTACATGTAGATTTATTAACACCCAACAGTTTTTTACAAAATTCCAGATGAATACGCTCAATATTAGCTCCCTTGTGTGAACCCCATACTTCCGATGCATAATACAAAATACTACCAATATAACAATCAAACAATGATAACATAGTTGCTGGATTGAGATAAAGAGCTTTAACATTTCGGTTCAATACAAAAATAGCTTTTTTACCTTGCTCAGACAATATTTGTTCAGCAATATTAAAGTTGTTAATTATAGATTAATACAATACCCAGGTATGTAAAGTTATTCACAATTGCAATACAATTATCATCGTAGAACCATTTTTCATTCTCTCTAAGTTTTCCTGCATTTCTAAAAACAACAATTTTTGTCTTTGCATTATTTACATGTAGATCCCATTTTCTAGAATGATCTAGCAAAGTGTCTACTTGTAACTGCAAATCATCAATTGATTCTGAAAAAATTACAAGATCATCTGCATACATTAATAAATATAAACTAAGTGACTGACACTCATATGGTATACAATTCCCTTGGATAAAACTTATTTCAAAATCATTGCTATATATATATAAAAAAAAAAAAAATCGGTGATAAAACTTCACCTTGCATCAAACCTAACCCATTACAAAAGTAATCTGACTGAAAGCCATTAATAGTGACACAAGTTTTAACGTTCTGATACATAGAATAAATAACAGATAACACTTTGCCCCTTATACCGATCTTATGTAGTTTAAACCATAACTTAGACCGATTAATTATATCAAAAGCCTTTTTTTAAATCTATAAATGCACAATAAAGACACTTTTTAGATGACAAAGACTTAGTAATAATTGAATGCCGTGTAAAATTAGCATCAACAGTGCCAAACTTTGGTTGGAAACCAAACTGAACATCAGTAATAATGTCATTGTGGTTTTTTTACCATGACAGAAGTCGCTGGTTAATAACTGATGTAAACAATTTACCAGAACAACTAACTAAACTGATTCCACGATATTATTTGGGTCCATTGTGTTACCTCTTTTAAAAATTGGTACAATTACAGCTGTAGACCAACTCCTTGGGAAATAACCAGTTGACAGCACGCAGTTAAATATATTGAGCAATAATGGTATCAAAAACTCACTAAATTCAATAAAGTATTCATTAATAATACCATCAATACCATGGGCTTTATTTCTTTTCAGGCTGTGTATTGCCATTTCTACTTCTTCTGCAGTAATAGTTGTTTCAAGCTCATCAAACATAATATTTCCTTCAAAACTATAAATATCATCATAACATTCATCAACATCTAATGACAAACTCTTAAAATGTTCAAAAAACGTTTGTAAATCTACACATTCCATTTTTTGTTTTGCGTTTTGAAAATTTAGCATAAAATTGTTTTGGATTAGTTCTTCTTAAAATATCAAGCATATCACCTTATGTACGTAAATAATTTATTTGTCTTTGTTGTTCTAAACTTTTATAAATCTTTTTTTATTATTACTAAGAAGCTGGTGATTTTCCAATGATTTGTTAATATTAAACTTTTTAAAGCATTTAAATAATCCAAATAGTGATCCTTTAATTTATCGGCAAACCATATTGCAATGTTTACTATTTCGTGATTTTGACTTGACGGGTACATTGAAAAATAGGAGAAACAATAGCATTTAACGTTTGCGTAAATCCTTCAACACTATTATCCATATCTGTTTGAGACGTGATATTATTTGCTATAAAAGATTTACTTAATTTATCAAGATTAACTCTAATAGCTTCCCTGCATTCATGCAAATACTCTGATTTCCACCGTGAAACTGCACGGCCTTGACCTTTGTTCATGTCAATTTCACTACTAACACGTTGGGTCATGCCGAGTTGTCCAATAATCAACACAACATGTAATGGTGCATGATCCGAAAACTGATTGAAATTACAGACAATAAATTTTGAAAATTTATCAAACATTTTTGGAAAACAAAGTAAATAGTCAATAACAGATAAACCACGACTTCCACTGTAAGTGAAATCATTACTATAACCATCTTTATCTCGGTCGTTTACAATAAGCAAACCAGTGTTTTACAAAGATCTAATAGCCGTGTTCCATATTCATTACACCCTTTATCTGGATTAACACGTGGTGGTAACTTGGTGTCGTTAATATAAGAAAATAATCTACCAAATTTGTCGTAAACAGATTTATGCAAATTATCATTTTCAATAAAATCATTTTTAGTTTGAGTGCGACTATTTAAATCACCCAAAATAAATACATTTCCTTTAGCTGAATATTTCACAATTTGATTTTCTAATTCGTAAAAAATATCACAATCATAATGTCTGTAAAAAGAAGAATTAGATGGCGGTAAGTATACAAGAGCACAAAATAAATATTCGTTATCAACAGTAACATGTTTATCTATTTATAACCACACAATGGTATCGTATGCTATTTCACTTACCGTAATTACTTTTGTAAATGTATCTCTATTTAAAATGACTGATCCTCCTCGTTTTGATTTTGAATTAAACCTTGGGTACACATATGATTGAAAACCATCAGTTTCTAAAACATAATCATTTTCAATCCAACACTCACACAAGAAAATAATATCTTAAGTACAAATAAAGTTACGAAAAGAAGTGTCATTCCATTTACTGTCAAACCCACCATTAATGTTCCAGGAAATAAATGTTAAACTGTCACGAACAGCATTTTCCGATAAATCCTATCTTGCCGGCAACGTACCAGTGTAGAGTTTCCCATCAATGTACAGTTTGTCTCCCACAAGTGCGGTCCTCCTATTTTCTTCTCTCGCTTTTCTGAACACAGGCATCAGCCACTTTCTCTTTTTTTGAACTGCTTTAGGGAATTGATCACCAGTACCAAACTTTGTGTTCTTCAGCTTGAAGCTACTTTTACTTACTTGCTCCCTCTGGCGAAAACTGCTACATTTCACCACAATTGGTCGATCCCTACCAGGGTTTATTTTACCAATCCTATGCGCTTTATCAGTAACGTGTCTGATATTTCCAACTTGTCTGCACAAAATTTCTCGATCAGTTCATAACAGTTTTCATTTTCATACGTAATCATACACCTATAACCGCAGGCCAGGACCCGAACGCGCGTCGCTCGCCCATTCCCGCTTCTCTTCAAACCTAAGCCTCATTCTTAAAGGGACATTCCTGAGTTTGCTGCAATATTTAAGATGTCATCGACTAACAGAGACTTTTTACCGATTATAATTACATATTTAATATATTTGTCTACATAAAATATTAGTGACTGTATATTAAACGTGTTTCTGATGGTTCTAATATTTTTACTAGGTTAAATTTTATTTTGTTTCCTAAAATAATGTTTTTTTCGTACGTACGAAATTATTTGAAGAGAAAATCCAGTTGGGGCTTCTTACAAATATTAAGACCACCAGAAACACATTAAATATACAGACACTGATATTCTAAGCAAGAAAATATATTTAATGTGTAAGTTTAATCGTAGAATTATTTTATTAGTCGGAAACATCTTACAATGGAGCAAACTCGGGAATGTCCCTTTAAGTCAATTCTCTATGGATTTACCACCGTTCATCTTAAATTTTGATGCACGTTCGTTCAACGCTTTAATTTCTTACTAAAATCAATTTCGCATGGTTGTCAGTCAAAATATGAACTGACCTATAGAGATGAAACCGGCTACATTAGTCCTTTAGTTACAAGGCATCTTTTATATGCACCAGAAAAATATCACATATAAGAGCCTTCGATATATCAGTCGTGGGGCACTGGCTGTATGAAGAAATAGCCCAATAGGTCCACAGACGGGGATCGTTCCTAGGTCGACCGCGCACCAGCCGAGCACGTTACCGATGGACTCGACCCGTAATTTGTTCAGCTTTGTGCATGTGTCGTTTTAGATTCAGCAGCTTACTAAATCGGACTGCTTGTTCGAAAGGATCTTGACGATGAGGAGTGGAAGGACAAAACGAACTTTGGCGTTGTTAGAGGCAGTACTGCACCAAATAACATCCGGCTGCGTCAAAGTTCGAGGTTGTACATTTGTTAATATGCCAGTTGTTAGAGGTAGCACTACACCAAATAACATCCGGTTGTGTCAAAGTTGAAAGTTGTACGTTTGTTAATGTACCAGTTGTTAGAGGTAGCACTACACCAAATAACATCCGGCTGCGTCAAAGTCCGGGATTGTACGTTTGTTAATGTACCAGTTGTTAGAGGTAGCACTACACCAAATAACATCCGGCTGCGTCAAAGTTCGGGGTTGTACGTTTGGTAATGTACCAGTTGTTAGAGGCAGTACTGTACCAAATAACATCCGGCTGCGTCAAAGTTCGGGGTTGTACATTTGTTAATATGCCAGTTGTTAGAGGTAGCACTACACCAAATAACACTCGGCTGGGTCAAAGTTCGGGGTTGTACATTATTTAGTGAATATATCAGTTGTTAGAGGTAACACTACACCAAATAACACCCGGCTGGGTCAAAGTTCAGAGCTGTACATTGTTTAGAGAATATGCCAGTTGTTAGAGGTTGCACCACACCAAATAACCTCCTGCTGGGTCAAAGTTCGGAGTGGTTCAAACTTTTAATACAGTAGTTAAAGCTACCAGTGTTGACATTGGTAAAACATGTGACAGTTTGTTGAACAACACCCCACGCACCCCCAAAAAAACTACATCAAAAAAACATAATAAAAATACAAATAATAAAATAAAATAAATAAATAAACACCGCCACCAAAAACCAACCTCACAACTCCCCCCCCCCCCCCCCCCCCCAACAACATCAACAAAACCACCAGCAATAACAAAAAACCAGTACCAGTGCTCGAAACGCAAAGGGTACGTGTAATCATCTCAATTTTAGTATAGTTGCAAGTGAGATGTGACCGCCATATCTAAATTTTAGTATAGTTCCAAGTGACATGTGACCGCCATATCTAAATTTTAGTATAGTTCTAAGTGAGATGTGACCGCCATATCTAAATTTTAGTATAGTTCTAAGTGAGATGTGACCGCCATATCGCAATTTTAGTATAGTTCCAAGTGAGATGTGACCGTCATATCTCAATTTTAGTATAGGTCCAAGTGAGATGTGACCGTCATATCTCAATTTTAGTATAGTTCCAAGTGAGATGTGACCGCCATATCTCAATTTTAGTATAGTTCTAAGTGAGATGTGACTGTCAGATCTCAATTTTAGTACAGTCCTAAGTGAAATATGTAGATTTCCGATGTTCAGTGTGACCGCCATATCTCAATTTTAGTACAGTCCCAGGTGAGATGTGTCGATTTCCGATGTGCAGTGTGACCGCCAAATCTCAATTTTAGTACAGTACCAAGTGAGATGTGTCGATTTCCGATGTGCAGTGTGACCGCCATATCTCAATTTTAGTACAGTCCGAAGTGAGGTTTGTCGATTTCCGATGTGCAATGTGACCGCCATATCTCAATTTTAGTACAGTCCCAGGTGAGATGTGGAGATTTCCGATGTTCACTATGACCGCCATATCTCAATTGTAGTATAGTTCTAAACGAGTGACAATGTTCTTGACTGACGGCATCTCCTTGGCATAAAGTGAACGAGTCTCTGAATCCGGGCACGTGGAATACTAACCCGTTCTTCCTGCAGTGCACGTGACAGTTGCGGAAGCGTCTGAGGCTCAGGGTCACGCTGGCGTTCACGTCTGTTCAGTTCGTCCCATAGATGTTCAATGGGTTTAAAATCTGGCGATCTTTATAACGATGGCAGCACATTAATGTTCCCATTCTGTAGGAAATTCATTCTTACACGTGCAGTATGCGGCCTGGCATTCTCCTGCTGAAAAAGTTCTCTCTGTCGATCCAAAATGGAAACATATGACGGGAAAGAATTTCGTCCCGGTAGCTTACAGCTGTCAGGCTGCCGGTGTATGAGATGGCTCCCCACATCATGACACTCCCTCCACCGAATCTATCATCTAT
>NC_054710.1:4029294-4045154 GCF_016097555.1 Gigantopelta aegis
AACATTTTTGAAGAAGTGTACTGTATGTGTTTAAAGTAATCCCTTTTAAAGACTATTACTGCGAAGATAACATTTTTGAAGAAAATTAAAATTTACAGGGTAGTTTTGAAATTTATACCTTAAACTTGGTGACCTTCCACTCTTTTCAAAGCTCACTTCCACTAGAATATGATGCAGCACAGTATCCGATATGGAATAACCATGGTGGTAGCTTTGACTCTCTGTCTTTGGTAGAACTAAATCCTAAATTAAACCACCTTTTTGGATTAAACGAAATTAGTGGAATTGAAAATGAATGTTAAAGTTATTATTTTGTATTGAAGAATATGCAGTAGTTTGTCTAAGTGAATGCGTTGTTTGTGTTTGTAAGTAATCCATTACAACAGGTATGACTAGGAAGATAATATTTATGAAAAAAAGTAAAATGTGCTGTTTTCTGAAGAAAAGGTTTTTACTCCTTGACCTTTAATGACCTCTGGTTATCCACACACACTTTCCAAAGATAACCTCCACTGAAACATGATGTAGCACACCATCCTGCATACAGTAACTATAGTGGTCACTTTGACTTCCTCTCAAGTAGAACAATAACCTTGACCTTTAATGACCTCTGGTGACCCACACACACTTTCCAAAGATAACCTCCACTGAAACATGATGTAGCACACCATCCTGCATACAGTAACTATAGTGGTCACTTTGACTTCCTCTCAAGTAGAACAATAACCTTGACCTTTAATGACCTCTGGTTACCCACACACACTTTCCAAAGATAACCTCCACTGAAACATGATGCAGCACACCATCCTGCATACAGTAACTATAGTGGTCACTTTGACTTCCTCTCAAGTAGAACAATAACCTTGACCTTTAATGACCTCTGGTTACCCACACACACTTTCCAAAGATAACCTCCACTGAAACATGATGCAGCACACCATCCTGCATACAGTAACTATAGTGGTCACTTTGACTTCCTCTCAAGTAGAACAATAACCTTACCTTTAATGACCTCTAGTGACCCACACACACTTTCCAAAGATAACCTCTGAAACATGATCCTGCATACAGTAACTATAGTGGTCACACTTCCTCTCAAGTAGAACAATGACCTCTACACCAAAGATAACCTCCACTGAAACATGATGCAGCATACCATCCTGCATACAGTAACTATAGTGGTCACTTTGACTTCCTCTCAAGTAGAACAATAACCTTGACCTTTAATGACCTCTAGTGACCCACACACACTTTCCAAAGATAACCTCCACTGAAACATGATGCAGCACACCATCCTGCATACAGTAACTATAGTGGTCACTTTGACTTCCTCTCAAGTAGAACAATAACCTTGACCTTTAATGACCTCTGGTTACCCACACACACTTTCCAAAGATAACCTCCACTGAAACATGATGCAGCACACCATCCTGCATACAGTAACTATAGTGGTCACTTTGACTTCCTCTCAAGTAGAACAATAACCTTGACCTTTAATGACCTCTAGTGACCCACACACACTTTCCAAAGATAACCTCCACTGAAACATGATGTAGCACACCATCCTGCATACAGTAACTATAGTGGTCACTTTGACTTCCTCTCAAGTAGAACAATAACCTTGACCTTTAATGACCTCTAGTGACCCACACACACTTTCCAAAGATAACCTCCACTGAAACATGATGTAGCACACCATCCTGCATACAGTAACTATAGTGGTCACTTTGACATCCTCTCAAGTAGAACAATAACCTTGACCTTTAATGACCTCTGGTTACCCGCACACACTTTCCAAAGATAACTTCCACTGAAACATGATGCAGCACACCATCCTGCATACAGTAACTATAGTGGTCACTTTGACTTCCTCTCAAGTAGAACAATAACCTTGACCTTTAATGACCTCTAGTGACCCACACACACTTTCCAAAGATAACCTCCACTGAAACATGATGCAGCACACCATCCTGCATACAGTAACTATAGTGGTCACTTTGACTTCCTCTCAAGTAGAACAATAACCTTGACCTTTAATGACCTCTAGTGACCCACACACACTTTCCAAAGATAACCTCCACTGAAACATGATGCAGCACACCATCCTGCATACAGTAACTATAGTGGTCACTTTGACTTCCTCTCAAGTAGAACAATAACCTTGACCTTTAATGACCTCTAGTGACCCACACACACTTTCCAAAGATAACCTCCACTGAAACATGATGCAGCACACCATCCTGCATACAGTAACTATAGTGGTCACTTTGACTTCCTCTCAAGTAGAACAATAACCTTGACCTTTAATGACCTCTAGTGACCCACACACACTTTCCAAAGATAACCTCCACTGAAACATGATGCAGCACACCATCCTGCATACAGTAACTATAGTGGTCACTTTGACTTCCTCTCAAGTAGAACAATAACCTTGACCTTTAATGACCTCTAGTGACCCACACACACTTTCCAAAGATAACCTCCACTGAAACATGATGTAGCACACCATCCTGCATACAGTAACTATAGTGGTCGCTTTGACTTCCTCTCAAGTAGAACAATAACCTTGACCTTTAATGACCTCTAGTGACCCACACACACTTTCCAAAGATAACCTCCACTGAAACATGATGTAGCACACCATCCTGCATACAGTAACTATAGTGGTCACTTTGACTTCCTCTCAAGTAGAACAATAACCTTGACCTTTAATGACCTCTAGTGACCCACACACACTTTCCAAAGATAACCTCCACTGAAACATGATGCAGCACACCATCCTGCATACAGTAACTATAGTGGTCACTTTGACTTCCTCTCAAGTAGAACAATAACCTTGACCTTTAATGACCTCTAGTGACCCACACACACTTTCCAAAGATAACCTCCACTGAAACATGATGCAGCATACCATCCTGCATACAATAACTATAGTGGTCACTTTGACTTCCTCTCAAGTAGAACAATAACCTTGACCTTTAATGACCTCTAGTGACCCACACACACTTTCCAAAGATAACCTCTACTGAAACATGATGCAGCACACCATCCTGCATAAAGTAACTATAGTGGTCACTTTGACTTCCTCTCAAGTAGAACAATAACCTTGACCTTTAATGACCTCTAGTGACCCACACACACTTTCCAAAGATAACCTCCACTGAAACATGATGCAGCACACCATCCTGCATACAGTAACTATAGTGGCCACTTTGACTTCCTCTCAAGTAGAACAATAACCTTGACCTTTAATGACCTCTAGTGACCCACACACACTTTCCAAAGATAACCTCCACTGAAACATGATGTAGCACACCATCCTGCATACAGTAACTATAGTGGTCGCTTTGACTTCCTCTCAAGTAGAACAATAACCTTGACCTTTAATGACCTCTAGTGACCCACACACACTTTCCAAAGATAACCTCCACTGAAACATGATGTAGCACACCATCCTGCATACAGTAACTATAGTGGTCGCTTTGACTTCCTCTCAAGTAGAACAATAACCTTGACCTTTAATGACCTCTAGTGACCCAAACACACTTTCCAAAGATAACCTCCACTGAAACATGATGCAGCACACCATCCTGCATACAGTAACTATAGTGGTCACTTTGACTTCCTCTCAAGTAGAACAATAACCTTGACCTTTAATGATCTCTAGTGACCCACACACACTTTCCAAAGATAACCTCCACTGAAACATGATGCAGCACACCATCCTGCATACAGTAACTATAGTGGTCACTTTGACTTCCTCTCAAGTAGAACAATAACCTTGACCTTTAATGACCTCTAGTGACCCACACACACTTTCCAAAGATAACCTCCACTGAAACATGATGCAGCACACCATCCTGCATACAGTAACTATAGTGGTCACTTTGACTTCCTCTCAAGTAGAACAATAACCTTGACCTTTAATGACCTCTAGTGACCCACACACACTTTCCAAAGATAACCTCCACTGAAACATGATGTAGCACACCATCCTGCATACACTCACCATAGTAATCGCTTTGACTCCCTCTCAAGTAGAACCATATCCTATTTGAAACCCCCTTTTTAAATCATAAAATCAGTCGAACTGAAAAAAGTGACATTAAAGTTGAGGTTTTGTATTGAATACTGTGCAAACTGAAATTTTAAAGCAACGGTTTGGCTAGTTTAGCAGGGCTCGACCTTAGCGGTAGCCCGAGGTGTTTTCGCTACCGATTTCTCACTCGGATTACCAGTTGTCTAACCCCGGTAGTCCGCCGGACTACCAAATGTTTTGACATGTCCAGTCACTCCACAATCAGCAAGACGTTTAAGTCATCGGTGTCTGAAATTCCACCCTTTCATGTGCGCGCTCTCTGCCGCCACGAGTTGCTGGAACTGTTAATTGCTTCCCTAGTCTGACCAACAGTTGGCGGTTGCGCAATATGATTCAGTGAAACAAAGGAATATATTTGCCAATGGTATGATTTTTTTAACATAGCGGACTAATATAAATAATTTGAAGTAATTTAGTGGCCAGATATACAGGGTTCGTACGGGTCATAGAATTTCCATTTGGGTCATAGGTTATCTATTCGTAGTCATTTATGACAATCAACAATGCCTTGTATTATCAAGACTATTTGCCGCCAGCTGAAGTCTAAACCATAACTCAATCGCTGTTTATTTTCTTCTAGGCTACCTATGCAAATTATCAGATTATTGTTTACAAACTTAATATATATTATTATGTTAAAGACATGTATAAATTGACGAATGTTTTCAATGTTAAAAATATTAATATTTCTTACAAATTATGTTTAATTAAATCTCTCTTATCGTTTACTATTGCTTTGCGCGATATCCTCGCTCAAAATGGCATCTGATCGTGTCACGTGATAACACAAACACACATGGCGATCCCGTCTGGGATAATTGGCTCACAGCATTTACAAGTTTATTGTCATCAATAAAAACCGCTATTGTTTTAGAATAAAGGCAAGTTCGAAATGACACCTATTAAAGATAGTTAAAGCCATTTTAAGTATTAAAATATGCAATATCGATCTTCAGGATCGTACGATTAGCAGACAGTTCTGCACTAGTGCAAGACGCACATTAAACTACTTATAAAAAGAACCACATTTTCTTTCTACGTCCGTTCGGATTAAGTTCTGCACGAGAAAACCGTATGAAGTGTTTCAATAATATTATGTAAGCCTTCATTACGAGATTAGGTCTAAAATAAATTAATAATAATTTTTAAAAATCAAATAGGCCTACTATTGTGTGTTTCTGGAATCGTACCAAACAAGTTACTGTAGGTAGGATAGGTCGGGGTTTTGGTGGTGGTGGTTTCCGACCAGTAGTTTCAAATGTGGGCATGGATTATTTTTTATTTTATTTTTTATTATATAATATATATATTGCTCATAATTTTAAAAATAACCACACTAAAACAGCATGTTTAAATACAAATATATGATTTTGAGTTTTTTCTCTCTTGTTTTCAAGTTATGGGGCTACCGATTTTTACTGAGGGCTACTAGATTTTATAACCTGAAAAAACTTAAGGTCAAGGCCTGTTTAGTGTGTTGTTTCAATTTATAAGTAATCCAACATAAAAGTAATGGCAATAAAGATAATATTTATGAAGGAAAAAAATGCATTTTTCTTCAAAGTTGTACCCCGTTGACCTTTAATGGCTATAAAGATAATATTTATGAAGAAAATAAATAAAATACATTTTTCTTCAAAGTTGTATCCCATTGATCTTTAATGACCTTTGTTGACCCCACACACACGTTTGAAAGTTGACCTCCACTGGAATATGGTGCAGCACATCATAATACATGAAATAACCATGGTGGTAGCTTTGACTCTCTCGGGTAGAACGAAAACCTAAAAATGTGGATTCTGCCTCCAGACTATTTCCGGCCCTAGCGCTTATAGTTAACTTGTACCTTACAGACACATCTATTTCAGGTTAAATTGTACGTCACAGAGCGATCGATTCGACCGTCCTTTTTTTTTTTCATTGAATGGTAGCGCTCGCTTGATACGCGGTCGATTTGGATCGATCCCCGTCGGTAGGTACATTGAGCTATTTCTCGCTCCAGCCAGTGCACCACGACTGGTACATCAAAGGCCTTGGTATGTGCTATCCTGTCTATGGGATGGCGCCCATAAAATATCCATTGCTGCTAATCGAAAAGAGAAGCCCATGAAGTGGCGACAGCGGGTTTCCTCCCTCAATATATGTGTGGTCCTTAACCATATGTCCGACGCCATATAACCGTAAATAAAATGTGTTGAGTGCGTCGTTAAATAAACCATTTCCTTCCTTCACTGAATGGTATAGCATTATTGACCTAGTCATCACCTAGGAGCAGCCATTCGTATGTCTTTTTTTCTTCTTCTTTTTTTGTTCATCATATTTTCTGAAATATTTTTAAATATATAAAAACAATGCTATAAAACATATATCAGAATATTCAGAATGCAATACTGGACAGTATTCAATCAACTGATTATGCCTAACTACAGCCAATTTTGAAGAAGGATCTAATTTCGTATATATGATAAGAGATAAATACAGTTGAGCCATTTTGAAAAATAGCCGCCATTTCCATATTTAGCTGGGCTTCGGAAATGTCCGTCACATGTTTTCATACAGTTCAGACATCAGGCTAACTGAAAACGATATTGGCTTTTAGTCCCATGTTTGGTAGTCAGTTTTATGGATAATACCACCACCCTTCACCCTTAAAGAAAATTAGAAACAAATTGATGCTTAAAACAGTTCCCATACCCATTGTGTTAATTACATTGAATTTTACTTGTCCACTTTACTATAAATTCAAGTTTTAGATGTCTGTATTATTAACACTAGGCATGGATTGCGGCCCCCGTTCCAATATATCTGGATCTGACATCACGTATTCCTCGACGCTATTTCCATCCGTGACGACGTACACGTGTAAAGATGGCTACACGTACATCAGTGGGTCGAACACTTCAACTTGTCGGACGAACAGACTGTGGACTGATCCAATGTTAAACTGTACAGATAGGCATTTCACTTCCACTTGTCAGGCGAACGGACTGTGGACTGTACAGGTAGCTATATATCGCTGTGTTATTGTTCTAAACAAAAATAAGGTACTTCAGATTGTGATATAATTGTTTCTGACGAACCTGCTTGCACCCTTTTGAGAACAAAAACTAGAAGAGCAGACTACAAGATACATGCTGGTGACTGCTGCGATCGAACAGTTAAAAGTTCAAATGGCACGAAATAATAACAAAATAGTAACAATAACATAATTTTCAATTCAAGTTAGTAATTTTGTTTAGAATTATTTATATCGACGTTTAAATATAATGGAAGACGCAGAAATAATATACTAACGAAAACACCACACATGAGCTAAGTGACAGCATATTGGACGAATTCTCGGAATTTTGTTATCCTGATAAATCCTGGTTGTCCATGACAGCGTACATCTATCGTCCGATTTATCACGAAAATTAACCAGTGGGGAAAAGGCTTATATGACAGTCGTATTAGAATTAGTTTTACTTTCAAGTTTTAGATGTCTGCATTTTTATCACCAGGGTTGGATTGCGGCCCCCCGTACAATATACCTGGATGTGACATCACGTATTCCTCGACATTATTTCTATCCGTGGTGAACTACACGTGTAAAGATGGCTACACGTACATCAGTGGGTCGAACACTTCAACTTGTCGGACGAACAGACTGTGGACTGATCCAATGTTAAACTGTACAGATAGGCATTTCACTTCCACTTGTCAGGCGAACGGACTCTGGACTGTACAGGTAGGTATATATTGCTGTGTTATTGAAACTATTTACCTTTTTGAGGTTTGATACGTACCCATGCGCCAATAATTTATGAATGAAACATATGGAGATTGTTTAATACCCAAGAATATATACATACCAGGAAAGAAAGAGAAAGAGACAGAGAGAAAAAGAGGGGAGAGAGAGAGAGAGAGAGAGAGAGAGAGAGAGAGAGAGAGAGAGAGAGAGAGAGAGAGAGAGACAGAGAGACAGAGACAGAGACAGAGAGACAGAGACAGAGACAGAGACAGAGACAGAGAGAGAGAGAGAGACAGACAGAGAGACAGACAGAGACAGAGAGAGGGAGGGAGAAGGAGGGAGATGGGAGGGAGGAGGAGCGAAGATCAGAGAGAGAGAGAGAGAGAGAGAGAGAGAGAGAGAGAGAGAGAGAGAGAGAGGGAAAGAGATAAGTGAGAGGGGGGAGGGATGACGGTAGAGATAGAAAAGGATATATTGAAAGTTAAATGTGTTCTGTTAGTGACACAACTAGATTACATTAAGGATTAGTCATCGGTTATTGGATGTCAAACTTTGGCATTGTGACATATACGTAGCCTTTAGGGGAACCAGTTACATTTTTCATTTATTAGCAAGAAATGCATTAATGTCATCCGAGTTTCAGAAGTAACCTGCAGAGTACTAGTATTAAATTAAAACTGTGTATCATCCGTGTTTTAGAAGTGACCTGCAGAGTACTAGAATTAAATTAAACTGTGTATCATCCGTGTTTTAGAAGTGACCTGCAGAGTATTCCATTAAAATGTATACCATCTGTGTATAAGAAGTGACCTGCAAAACAAAACACATTAAATATTATTTTTTTAAATGGCTAATAGCACATAGTTTTCGACTCCTCAGCCTGTCACAATACAGGAAATATTAGTATGTCACAAGACGGGATGCACCCCTTCCATCCCTGGATCTACCTCTGTCTTCTAGCTCTCAGTAGGGGGGTGAAATCTAGGTTAGTCGGAATAGTGCTCACCTGGGGTGTTTGAGCCGAACGATTGAATCCCTTGAATGAACTAAAGCTCTGATTATTTTTGTTTCGTCTAAACCAGTGCCCAACAACTGGCTCACTAAAAGAAAATGTGGTTGATTTCTCATATGATTATATGTCACAATGATCAAATCTTGACTTCCATATCCGTTGATTAATAAATCAATGTGCTCTGGTGGTGTCGTTAAACAAAACAAACTTTAACCTTCTACTTCTGTGTTATTCCAACGCAAGGCATGTGTCCTTATAGTTGATAACGGCAATTGTGGTATACTGCTTTCTCTCTCTTTTTTGTGCATGCTGTATAAGGTTAAAAGCAGTTTCCATTCTCTGTGGATGCTGGTCTGGCTAAAGCACAGAAAGTTATAGTAGTTTATGCACTACGTCCCCCAGTGGCCCAACATGTTTTCTTGCCCCTTCCAATAAACAAAAACATTTCGTCACAGCCATGGGCAGTGAAAGAAACCTGTCAGTTTCTAATTGTCAAGCTATCGCATGGACATCTAGATACTAAACAGTATGTCCAGCGTCAAAAGCAACCCAAAGCTCTTAAATATTGTGTTTCGTAGATGTTGCTGATATAGCCAGAACCAAGACAACTGTACATTGTGTGTATTTGGATCTTAAAATGTTCTTCACTGACAGAATCATCTACATAAATCAAAATGTGTCTGCTTGGAGAACCACCCTGTACCTGACAAGGAATGGACTACAGCATGGACTTGTGTTTCTTTCATCCTCAGGTATATAGGACAGAGCTACCCCATGAACAAAAGCTATGTAAAAAAGAATTCTATCTCACATGGGATACCACGCGCTGGTCATGGTGTCTGAAATGTTCAAACTTCTGACTGATCTTCATAGACGAGTAAAACTCTCCTATTAGTTGAATGTTTCTGGTCCATATACAATCCAGTACCCGAGATCTTAACTCTAAGATCTCCTTAAATGCATAACTACATTATGCACTTAAGATGATCTTAGCACTGATAGTGTTTCATGGAACGGGGTCCTAGTCAACAGCAACAACAGAAAATGGTTATCATGTTTTCTTCACTGTGAAGTGATCTGCCAAAATGTAGCATATACATCACGATTGGATTCACTGTGTCTAGAATGTTGTCTAGAATACTTTAATACAAAAGAAAGTATGCTTCTCAAATTGTTCAGAGTAGGATCATTACTTTTATTTTCAATTGTAGAATTGGAAAACAAAACTGGAACAGGATAAACTATGCAACTATGTGACTACACATGTCTTTGCTCTACGTGAAATACAAGTCATGCACGCCTTCTACAGTATGATGGTAGGGATGTGTCGTATTAGCGTTTTTTTGGGAAGTGAGTCTCTCGTTCCTGAAGAGGCAACTCCAGCTTTTCATTAAGTCATTGCCACTTTGAGAGCTGTTGCCTTCACATGGAGGCATTTGAAGAGCACATTTAAATGATATTCACTATGATTTTATGCGCATATACATTCGATCCATATGCCATTGGCATACAAAAGGCCGGTCCAGGATGATTATGGACATTTGTTTGGGATTCAGAATGTTAACTTTCGTTTTCACAACACACATGGTATGATAAATAGACTGCGTCATAGAAAAAACATACACGAGTATAAGACTCCATCATATCTTGTCATGTGGAAATTTTCAAAACCGATGGTGTACTTTTTCTATCCCTCATGGCCGCATATGATGTAATTTCTTTCTCTCATTCATTTGGTAAATAAACCATTATTTTACACGAACAGACACAGATGGCTGAACAGGAAACTTTTGTTTTATCATAAATAAACTACACTTTTGTATTTACCGTGTTTGTTTCATGTGTTAAATACAATTTACCACTACAAATTATCTGGATATCTTCAAAATGAAGGTTTTAATTTTTTTTTTTAATAATTTAAAACTGTGTTTAATGACCTCACGTCACCATCTTACATTAATATGACGTCATATATTACCAAAGACGTCAGGTTAAACGCAAGCGCGTAAGATAGAAATTTCCTACATAGCTTTCTTGCATGAGAGAAATAATGGCCACATTCTCTCAGGGGCGGTACTATCTGTCCCATATACCTGAGGATGAGAGAAATAATGGCCACATTCTCTCAGGGGCGGTACTATCTGGCTGATGGTTATCACGGAATACAGTTCCCATAACCATTAATTATGTTAATTACATTTATTTCTTCTTGTCCACTGTACTGTAAATTCAGGTTTTAGATCTCTGTATTATTATCACCAGGCGTGGATTGCGGAACCCCTTCCAATATATCTGGATGTGACGTCACATACTCCTCGACGCTGTTTCCATCCATGGTGACCTACACGTGTAAAGTTGGTTACACGTACACCAGTGGGTCGAACACTTCAACATGTCAGAGTAACGGACTGTGGACTGATCCAATGTTAAACTGCACAGATAGGCATTTCGCAGTGATGTTGGAAACGTATACATTTGTTTTTAGATTCGATCAAGTTTTTTTTATTATTATTTAACGACACCACTAGAGCACATTGATTTATTAATCATCGGCTATTAGAAGTCAAACATATGGTCATTTTGACACAGTCATAAAGATGAAACCCGCTACATTTTTCCATTAGTAGCAAGTGATCTTTTATATGCACCATCCCACAGACAGGATAGCACATGCCACGGCCTCTGATATACCAGTCGTGGTGCACTGGCTGTGACTAGAAATAGCACACTGGGCCCACCGACGGGGATCGATCCCAGACCGACCGCGCATCAAGCGAGCGCTTTACCACTGGGCTACGTCCCGCCCCCTTAGATTCAATAAATAATTTATTAAAATAAAATAAAAGATCAAGAGAGGGAGAGGGAGAGACATACACATAGAGAGAGAGAGAGAGAGAGAGAGAGAGAGAGAGAGAGAGAGAGAGAGAGAGAGAGAGAGAGAGAGAGAGAGGGGGGGGGTCACCCTGTACAAAATAGGAAATTGGTATTTTTGTTTATACAAAGTGGCTATAACATTTAATCTTTGGCTAATAAAATATTTCTTAAATTATCTATTTTTTTAAACAAATGGGCATTTGGCAAAATAGTGGCTGAATCCATGAATATCTATTTAGTGCCCAGGAGGACAGCCACTTCGGCTGAGATCCTTTACTGGACAATGCATCCTTTAACAGCCAAAAGAGTACTGCCACTCCCAGACGAGTTTACTAAATCAAAACTGGTACCGGACAGAGCTCATTAGAATAAGTACAGCTGTGATGACATGCACTAATGAATCACTGTCGAAGCAGTGTTGATGTCAGGTGTTCGCGAAATGTGAGCATATCCTGCCCCACCGGTGAATAAAGTTAAATTAGAGTGAAACAAGAGTGTGTAATGTCGCGATGTACGGAAATGGATAATGTAAACAATAAAATCCAAGTAATGTCCGATTTCAATTTTCAAAAAAATGGCTTCAATGGTAATTGCATTTATTTGTATGTGTCCAATGTACTGTACATTCAAGTTCTATATATCTATGTTATTATCATCAGGTGTGGACTGCGGCCCCCCTTCTGATGTATCTGGATCTGACATCACATATTCATCGACGCTATTTCCATCCGTGGTGACCTACACGTGTAAAGATGGCTACACGTGCATCAGTGGGTCGAACACTTCCACTTGCCAGGCGAACGGACTGTGGACTGATCCTTTGTTGAACTGCACAGGTAGGCATTTCGCGGTGTTATTGACAATCTATCTGTTTGAGGTTTGATATATGCCATATGTGTCATTATTAGATAAAGTCCCATTTAGATGTCGCCAGCGTTTAGGAGCTAACTTTTACAATAATACTCACACGATTCTCGTGATTTGTAACTAAATAGTAACTTATAATATTAAGTCATTATTCTACACAATATATTGTTTCTCAAGTTCGCTGATTATGAAGTGTTTTATGCTAATGCTATCACGTGTCAGCAGACTCAGTATGTGGCCAGTATAGGGGGAAGCGATATATTGACAGGGCTATCATCGATATAGGTGAATAATTAACACATAAATAAGTTTTTGGTATTATTTTTTTTTTTTTTTTTTTAAATCATATTACAACAAATAAACATAAATTTCATTTACTAAAAATATTTTGGAGGCAAATGTGACTATGTCGCCAAAATTTCATAATTTCAAAATTAATATAACCTATGTCGATTTAAATAAAATTATTGTGTGATCACTTGAAAGTTGTCATTTTACGAACATTGCAGGCAATATTGCTTGTGTGATTATAAAAGTTTGATCACATTCATCACAGTCATCAGATAAATTTTTCACTAATTCGACTTTTGACAACTGCAATTTTAATATAGTAATTGATAAATCTTCTAAATAATTGACGCTATGCCTTATACATACATACATACATACATACATACATACACATACATACATACATACATACATACGTACGTACATACGTACATACATACTTTCATACATACATACAGATGTTGCCGAAAATAATTTGATGCGTAGGTCGCCTTTTCCCCCATTTTTTTTTTTCTTTTTTTTTTTTCTTCTTGTTTATTTAAAAGGCAAATGTTCGGCAGAGGGCGGGTTTATCAAGTGGACGAGCGACGGCCAGTGTTACGCCGCTACTAGACAGAAACCCGTCAATCTGTTCGACGCACAAAATATCTGTAAGATGGGCTTCGACGGCTCTATGGCGTATCTGTCCAATCAGCTACGTATTCGAGACATGGAGACGTGCATGGACACCCACGGTTCAAGTACGTCCACTTAGGCCCATAGTGACGTCATAGCTTACGACGGTTTTACGATATCGTTGTTTAAAGATAGTTTGAAAATCTGTGGCCAGAATTGTGCGTGCGTGTCTTAATTTGTGTGTCTATCTGTGCGTGTGCGTGTTTGTGTGCGTTTGTGTCTCTGTGCATCTACGTATGTGTCAATACATGTGTGTTTGTTGTTTGTGTGTGTGTGTGTGCGCGCGCGCGTGTGTGTGTGTGTGTGTGACTGTGTCTGTCTGTGTGTGTGTGTGTGTGTATGTGTGTGTGTGTGTGTATGCCTGTGTGTATATGTATGTAGGTATCTGTGTCTGTGTATGTATGTGTCCGTATGCCTGTGTGTGTCTGTACGTATGTGTCCCTGTGTGTATGTGTTCGTGTCTCTGTGTGACTGTGTATGTATGTGTGTGTCTCTATCTGTATGTATGTGTGTGTATCTATATGTCTGTGTCTGCGAGTCTGTCTACTACCCCTCTCTCTCTCTCTCTCTCTCTCTCTCTCTCTCTCTCTCTCTCTCTCTCTCTCTCTCTCTCTCTCTCTCTCTCTCTCTCTCTCTCTCTCTCTCTCTCTCTCTCTCTCTCTCTCTCTCTCTCGTATATATATGAATGTGTGTATATGACTGTGTCTGTCTGTGTGTATATGACTGTGTCTGTCTGTGTGTACGTGTGCATGCATGCATGTATGTGTGTGTATGTATATGTGTGTACGTATGTGTGTGTCTGTGTGTATGTATATGTGTGTATGTGTGTGTATGTGTGTGTATGCATATGTGTATGTGTATGTGTGTGTGTGTGTGTGTGTGTGTGTGTGTGTGTGTGTGCATGTATCCATGTGTTCTTGTGTGTATGTGCGTCTCTTTATGTGTTCGTGTCTCTGTTTGTGTATGTGTGTGTGTGTCTTATTACCTGTGTCTTTTTGTATGTGTGTGTGTGTGTGTCTATGTGTGTCTGTATATGTGTGTGTGTGTGTGAGAGAGAGAGAGAGAGAGAGAGAGAGAGAGAGAGAGAGAGAGAGAGAGAGAGAGAGAGAGAGAGAGAGAGAGGATTCGTCTCGAGTGTTTTTTCATATGGAAAATATCAACCGAGTGTAGGTTAATATGTCGATGCTCTGCCGAGACAAACACCGATTAACCAGACGAGGTTGATATTAGACATATTAAAAAACACGAGTAGAGAATTCTATTTATCGTATAACACTTCTAAAATAACATTTTAATGCAAATTTTAGTAAATCACGGTATTAAAGTCGCTGCCATCGGTAATATGACGTCATCACGATTAGCACAAATCAGTTTGACGTCACGCATTTTAACTAAATTTTTAAAAACGTTAGCTCAGGTACAAAGGTCTTGTAAGCAAATGACCCATACACCGCAACACATTACCTAGGTATTTTGCAATTTTGCACACCGGGTTAATACACTAAAATTATCACATGGGTTTATGACATGGATACCATTGGTAAGTAACAGGTTTATAGGTTTACCGCGGCCCTTACAAGCACATTTTCTCCCGCGGGTTGGAATTGCCTTGTCTATACCTCACAAACGGTGATTGATTCTTTTTCTTGCCCACTTAATTGTAAAAGCACATCATTTGAAACTAAAAGAAATATTTTATTCTTCACTTACCCGCTAAGCTACTGACACCGTAAACATTTCGCCTACAAACTTGTTTAACCATACGCACAAACATATAGTCCCAAGTTGTAAAAATACAAAACAAAATAAAAATAAATAATAATAAATAAAAATAATAATATATAGATATAGATATAGATGCCGACTCCAAACCCTGAGTGAGTGCTCCGCAAGGCTCAATGGGTAGGAGTAAACCACTTGCACCGACCAGTGATCCATAACTGGTTCAACAAAGGCCATGGTTTATGCTATCCTGCCCGTGGGAAGCGCAAATAGAAGATCCCTTGCTGCTAATCGGAAAGAGTAGCCCATGAAGTGGCGACAGCGGGTTTCCTCTCAAAATATGTGTGGTCCTTAACCATATTTCTGACGCCATATAACCGTAACTAAAATGTGTTGAGTGCGTCGTTAAATAAAACATTTTTTTTTTTTTTTTTCTTTATTCACAATATACAAGTATAACACATTCAACAAAGGAAGGAAACAAATTTGACTGTGCAACCTTGAAAAGATGACGTCATTAGTTCGTCACATGTGTCTACCATTGTCATCTTGGTTGAGTGTCTCTCCATAGAGCAGGGCAATTCAGTTTA
>NC_054710.1:4045354-4050354 GCF_016097555.1 Gigantopelta aegis
GTCTTTTATACAATGTGATGGTAATTTGTTCATAAAAGTTTGTGGGAACAATGTTTTGGGAGTAAGTTTAGGTCTAAAAATTATTCATGTTTTTAAACCATTATTCTGTATATAAAAAAGTGGGTCAGACATACACAAGAAAATGTTTATCTATTTAAGCTATAAAATGAGCGCCAATGGCATAAATCAACAAACTAGTATTTGGAAGAAATGTTTCTCGTTATGTTTGTCATGTCCTAATCTACTATTTGCTATATAGAGATTATGCGATTTTTTCCATCGTTTTACTATATAGAGATTGCACGACTTTCACAATGGTTTTAGATAAAGTGACATACTTGACAGCCGTGACGACAGTACTCCTGACGGGTGCCACAGTTGGGGCAGGATATTATCAACCTTCGCGAACACCTAATAGCATTACTGTTTTAACAGTGATTAATGAGTGCATGTCATCACAGTAAATGTCATCCAATGAGCTCTGTCTGGGAGTTGAACAGTTCTGTAAAAATGTGTTTTCCATTAAATGATCTCCTCGGGAATGGCAGTCCTCTTGTAGATGATGTACTAGGTAGAGATCCATGGACCCAACCAATTCTACTATTGATCGTGGCGATTTCCGATGTTCAGTCTGACCGCCATATCTCAATTTCAGTGTGACCGTCACATCTCAATTTTACTACAGTTCCAAAAGATATGTGGCGATTTCCGATGTTCAGTGTGAGCGCCATATGTCAATTTTAGTACAGTTCTAAGTGAGATGTGACTGAAACAAGACATAATACAATGGGTCCACCGCGCATGGGCAAGCGGTTAACCACTCGTCTGGGGTTTCTTTCAACCAAATGTATACGGCCAAGTCGAATCGCCCTTGTATGTACGTACGTATATGTATGTGTGTATGCATGGGGCCTACAAGCTAGGTGGTCGATCCCGCTTACATGCATGAAACAGTGGACAAACCTGATACGGGCTAGTATGTGTGTATCTTTGTCAGTGTGTGTGTATGTGTGTGCGTGCGTGCGTGTGTGTGTGTGCGTGTGTGTGTGTGTTCGAAACATCACTACCAAACAGCTATAGTAAGTAGGATGATTGATGACGAAAACGTTTCAGACCAGCCCATTTTAGCACGAATATCTTCATCTTTTTGCCCGAATTTGAGGATTTAATACCCCTCCCCCCCCCACCCCCACACACACATACACACCACCCCCATGCGATCTTGTACGCTTACAGGTGTTCTGCGCGTCCGAACAATGACCCCTTCACACAATTGAAAATTCCCATGAAAATGCATATGTATCTATATTCATTTATTTATTTTCATCTGTTCTCATAAATTAATTGAACAGTGGTGTACTGCATCATTCAGTGACCTGGAACAAAGTTATCCCAAGTATGGTTTACTGGTGCTATTTAGTCCATTGCAATCAGACATAGCAGCCTGGATAAATGCCGGGCTTATGAGCAATCGGTATACTGACAAATGAATAAGTTCTTTATCGCGCAGTCCTGTCTCTTCCACAACTACCTTCCCGTTCCTTTGCTGACGACCACGCATCGTTCTTTGGTCTGTTGGGCATCCCACGGCCAATCACTTCTCTTGCCGGCCAATGTCGTCGTGTTTAACCAAACACCGTCAAAACTCACGTCGTCGTAAGCTACGAGTCCAAACCAGTAGGCGACAGAATTTGGAACAGCAGAAAATGAAAGAATAGGAGGAGAACAGGGGTCGAAATAGTATGTAAAATATGACCTGGTCAAACGAAATATCTCCTGCTAAGAAAGAACACACACGGTCTCTTGGAAATAAGACAGCGTGCGGCGAAGGAAGGGTTTGGCGTAGTGAGTGAAAAACTAGCACCTGTGAGATTTGTTTTAGCCTGATTATCTCTAAATAGAGAAACATCACTCCCAGGGTTTTTTCTGGTTTACTTTAAAAGGGGAGGGGAGGTAGAATGTATATCCGTGGTGTATATATCGATTGAAACACTGCATGTAGGAGTTTTAGACAGATATGTTACTATTGTCGTCTGTGGGATTTGATTTGGTGGTATACACCCTCTAAGCAAAATAATGCGAGACGAACAATTATTGCTTAAAAGATGTGCAGGTATGTTTCCAACATTGTTATTAAAAATATAGGATCCTGCTTTGATAAAAGAAATAAAGTATTTTCTTTAATGACAACGCTGGAGCAGATTGATTAATTAATCATCGGCATTTGGATGTCAAACATATAGTTATTCTGACTTGTGGTCATCAGAGGAAATCCGCCACATTGTTCCAAATGTAGAAAGGGACCTGTTATATGCAGTTTCTCACAGACAGGCCTTTGTCCAGTTGTGGTACCCTGGTTGGAACGAGAAAATCCCCAATCAGTTGAGTGGGTCTACCGAGGTGGTTTGATCCTGTGACGGAAGCACCTCAAGCGAGTCTTAGAAAGGAAAACCGCTACATTTGTCCCATTAGTTGTCAGGTATTTTTATATGCACCATCCCACAGACAGGATAGTACATACCATGTAAAGAAGTGTGTGTGTGTGTGTGTGTATGACTGTGTGTGTGTGTGTGTGTGTGACTGTGTGTGTGTGTTTGTGTGTGTGACTGTGTGTGTGTGTTTGTGTGTGTGTGTGTGTGTGTGTGTGTGTGCTTCTGTGCGTGCATACTATAACAACATTGGTAAACATTTATTAATCAGTAAACAATTCATTTTTATTGTTGCATTACAGTTTACAATACAAATTAAATTCCATATTACAATTTCAATTTCGTGGATCAAAACTGACCTTAAATGACCTTTTAAACAAGTTTGAAATGTCAAAATATCGTAAATACCTACACTCACCATAAACCTAACCATATACAAATTTTAATACACTTGGGTAGCCATTGGAAACCCAAAAAGTTGAATTGTTTATTAAAAACTACTCAACGAATTAAAAGGAAAATATTTCAAGATAAATTCAGATATATATACATTATATACATATAGTATATTATACATATATATTCGTTAGCATATCCGGTGTTATTTTTCAGATCACATACTTTCAGAATTTGATAACTTTGCAAATTAGATGTAAATTAATCGAGGTCACGACACTGCGTTTATTGACACTTAAGCAAATGTACTAAGGTGACACTACACTATTTTCGTGCTTATCTCCAATTAACGTATAAGCACCCTGTTCTGGGCACACACCTCTGCCCAGGACAGTGGGTTAGTTGTTAGTGGTTAGTGAGAAAGAAGAGGGTGTTGTTGTCATATACCTACCCAATAAGTCGTGAAAAGTCGCTGTGGGTGTGAGCCGGTGTAAACAGAATGCAAGTCCGTAGGAATAGTTGTCTGGCCGGACTTAGTCTTCTAGGAATGCAGGTCCTAGGTCTAATATGCCTAGGAATGAAAGTCTTAGGACTTACGTTCCTTAGGAATACTGGTCTGACTGCCTGGATATTAAGTCCGGGTCGGACTTAGATTCCTAGACAATCAAAATGTAAGACCGGTGGTACATATAAACAATAAATTATAAATGTAAACAAAATGAAAAGCAGTTTCCTTTCTGGTTTATTTAATTAACTTGGGATACTGGCGCCTCTCTTTATTTAAATATTTTCTATTTATTCCAATAGTTTCCATTTATATCATTTGCAAGAGTATGTACACATTTTGTTGACCTTATTACACGAGCAAAAACAAGGTCTTTATTCATTGCGTGTTGTTTCAACTAATAAATGTTTAAACATTTAAAAGTAACTCGAAAAGATTTTCCATAATTTGAAGCATGTGTTAGTACTCGCAGATAAGTATAACTTGCTCATCTGATGTACCAACACAATTATCTGTTAGACATTATATACTGGTATTTGATAATAATAATAATAATAATAATAATAATAATAATAATAATAATAATAATTCAACTATAGAAATGTGATATTTGCGCTATATAAATTATCTTATTATATAATTTTTAAGTTCGTGCCTTTTTGCCAAAAAATGTTACAGGCGCGTGTACATAGAGTGTGGAGTGACATGGTCTAAACACCCCTCTTCAAAACAAATTTCTACCTGCCACAGTCTAGACCTCCTTTGCGTGCTTTGTAAATTTTGCTCATTTTCAAAAATTAATTTGGTCTAACATATGACATATCAGACTCTGGGCTCTATGATGTAAATTATGTTAAATGGCTGAGTTTTATTGCCCGAATGAACGAAAATGTCCGAATCTGGAACACAACGTATATTTTATATTCGCATTACTACCAAGACGCTATATAGGATTCCCAACAAATCAGTCTGCATTTTTACATGCATTACAACTAATATTGTGAGTAGAATGATGTAAATACATGGTGAAGATATCAGGCCAGCTCATTTTGCCAGAAAGTGTCCATTGCCCCCCCCCCCACCCCACCCCCCGCACTGGGGGAGTGACCACCCCCCCCCCCCCCCCCACCCCACCCCCGACCCCACCTCCATCCAGTCTCGAACGCTGATGATGTTCCTAACAATAACAATACAGAAATCCTTTCCCCAACTCGTCTCTTATGCTAATGATGGCCAAAACTGCCATAAGACAGTCCGTGATAATTAATTTCAAGTCTTTTGATGCTATTTTTAATTGTTCATCAGTAAAAGGTAATATTTCATGTTTATTATTCCTGTTATTTTTATATTGTAGTAGGGCCTAACTGGTCATTATAGTACTAGTTATTAGTACTAACTACTAGAACTAAGTACAGTTTTCAAAGTTTTATTTCAGGGATTATCAGGAATCATATATATATATATATATATATATATATATATATATATATATATATATATATATGTGTGTGTGTGTGTGTGTGTGTGTGTGTGTGTGTGTGTGTGTGTGTGTGTGTGTAATAAGCAAAATATCGGAAATAAATTCAAGAGGACTGATGGAAGAAAACAACTGGGACAAGGAGTGAGAGTAAGACAGAGCGAGTAAAGAAGATAGACAGAGAGACAGCCAG
>NC_054710.1:4055354-4076459 GCF_016097555.1 Gigantopelta aegis
ATATATATATATATCGTGTACTAAACTTAATATTAGACCACAAAGTGTTTATTATTATTATTATTATTATTAATTATTGTTATTATTATTATTATTATTATTATTATTATTATTATTATTATTATTATGTTATGTCATCCTGTACTGATACCATATATTTTTCACCAAAAATCATTTTGAGAAATCGCCACTTGAATTTTGAAACTGCCATATCCGAGTCATTGAGCAATACTTTTAATATAACAACTGTGTCTTAAAATACCATATTATAGGACTATTTACTACGCCGATAATCTTATTTTCTATCAAATAGGATGGATAACTAACTTTTGGAAAAATTGCAGATAGAACCTTGTAATTCTCAGGCTACAAAATGTAAGGGCAATATCAAATGTTCATTTTACCGCCTAGTGACACTAGTCCCGAGGGTGGTTATCATCTGGCTCCACATACTCCCCCGCCTTTATTGGCATGGTGTCGTCTCTGCAGTTGCAGTTCACAAAATTCGAAAATGTGTCAACAAGGCGATACAAAAGTTTGTACTCAGTAAAAGGGGTTATGCTATTAAATACCTTAACTGGGTCGGTTTTTTCTCGTTCTAGCCAGAGCACAACGACTGATATATCGAATGTTGTGGTATGTGCTTTTCTGTCTGTGGGAAAGTGCATATAAAAGATTCATCGCTGCATTTGGAAAACTATATCGCGTTTACTCTAATGACTACGAGTCAGAATTAACAAATGTCTGACATCTAATAGCCGGTGATTACTAAATAAATGTGCTCTAATGGTATCGTTAAACAAAATAAACTGTAAACTACGGCTTAGGCTATCGCAAGACCCGTCGTGTATTTGAAGGTGTGTGTGTCTGTGTGTGTGTGTGTGTGTGTGTGTGTGTGTGTGTGTGTGTGTGTGTGTGTGTGTGTGTGTGTGTGTGTGTGTGTGTGTGTGTGTGTGTGTGTGTGTTTGTGTGAGTGTGTGAGTGTGTGTGTGTGTGTGTGTGTGTGCGTGTGTGTGTGTGTGTATCTGTGTATGTGTGTTTGTGTGTGTGTGTGTGTCTGTGCGTGTGTGTGTGTGTGTGTGTGTATGTGCGTATGTGTGTGTGTCTGTGTGTCTGTGTGTGTGTGTGTGTGTGTTTGTGTGTGTGTGTAGGAGTGTGTGTGTGTGTGTGCGTGTAGGAGTGTGTGTGTGTGTGTGTGTGCGTGTAGGAGTGTGTGTGTGTGCGTGTAGGAGTGTGTGTGTGTGTGCGTGTAGGAGTGTGTGTGTGTGTATGTGTGTGAGTGTGTGTGTGTGTGTGTGTGTGAGTGTGTGTGTGTGTGTGTGTGTAGTCAGGAGTGGGAATTTGATGTCAGATGGAGGAGGGGGTTGGGGTCATGCTACGCCGACAGGAATTCCAGGTGTTCAAATACGGCATCTCCTGCCCTCTGACAACAATACCAGGGAGAAGTGTGTGTGTGTGTGGGGGGGGGGGGGGGGGGGTCATGGCCCCAGTGCCTGCCAGGGGAATGCGTCATTTCCAGCCTGCTGACAACAACAACAGAGAACAGTGGGGACATGGCGGTGGGATGGACTATGGTCCCATTGCCTGAAAGGGAAAATACGTCGTTTCAAAAAAAAACCCACAAAAACAAACAATAACAGGGAACAGAGGGGGTGGAGGGTGGATCATAGTCCCACTGCCAACCATGTTCCTAGGTGCGGGCCTTACTCCCAATGTGAATAAACCCTGACTGGTAGTCACTGGTTGTGAAACACTGGAATAGCAAAACAGATTGATTTTTCCCAGTTATTGATTTTTTTATCGTGTTTGATTACATGTATTATCAACTGGTAGCAGGCGTGTGTGGAGCAATTTTAGCAAGGGGTAGGCTGGTGAGTGGCTGTCTACCAGTACCTCCAACCTCATGTCCGATGAGATAACCGCAACACCTTAGTTATCTGGGCTGTCTGTCCAAGACAGTGGGTTAGTTGATGGTTGTTAGTGGTTAGTGAGAGAGAAGTGTGTGTAGTGGTCTTACACCTACCCATTTAGTCGTTTAGACACACTCAACTATTTCCCAGGTTCTTTGATTTAGGTACTGAATTAACCACTAGCATCTCGCTATCACAGAAGAAGAACAAGGATGAACATTTAACAATTATTTTATTAAAACACTAATACCACAAACACGGCACGCTTTCACATATAGAACATTACTACGACCAGAGTGAAGGGAGATAAACAGCAATTAATGCTCGGCAGTGAAAAGGTTTGGAGGAAAAAATATGCAAGTAGAGATTAAAATAGTATAGAACACAGGTAGCAACTCAGGTACCCGGCCCGTGTGCTAAGAATAATCCGAAAAGATAAAGACAGCAGAAGGAAAAGAGTCATAATGGGACATGAAGTAGCTATCCAAATAACATATCCATGCACCTTCTTCCCTTATGCATACCTTAATAGGTAATCCTTCATTATATGCTCTCAAAATAATTTGATTCCTGTTTTAGAAAGAAGCCACTAAGTTTGTTTAATCTACAAACCTGTAACACATCTCAATAAAGATAGAATAGAGTGAAGCAAGAGTCTGTGATGTTGAAACGGGGAAATTATTTAAAACAAGAGCTTGTCTCCACAACCGTTGCTTCTCAGACGCACGTGCATTTTCAGAATTATGAAAAACAAATTTTTAATGGCATTACAAACACCAGGATAACTATAAACATTTAAGATGTACGGAAATGGATAATCTAAACAACAAAAAGTAAGTAATGTTTTATATTAATTGTCAAACACTTCGGATGTACGAAAATGGATAATCTAAACAACAAAAAGTAAGTAATGTTTTATATTAATTGTCAAACACTTCGGATGTACGGAAATGGATAATCTAAACAACAAAATGTAAGTAATGTTTTATATTAATTGTCAAACACTTCGGATGTACGGAAATGGATAATCTAAACAACAAAATGTAAGTCATGCTTTATATTAATTGTCAAACACTTCGGATGTACGGAAATGGATAATCTAAACAACAAAATGTAAGTCATGCTTTATATTAATTGTCAAACACTTCGAATGTACGGAAATGGATAATCTAAACAACAAAATGTAAGTAATGTTTTATATTAATTGCCAAAAAACGACTTTAATAGTGAAAAATATGCCGAAGTGTTTAATAATTAGGGTCAGTCACTTCAAAGAGTTAGAGTTCTGAAGCAATCTACGAAATTTGCAACCCTTATTGGAAATTCACATGTACATACAATTGTCGCAAATACAATGTTTTGTCAAAAAGGATGCAAAGCAGTGTGTGTCTGGATAACAACACAATTGAAATCGCTATTGATGATGTCAGTAACTGTCGAGCCAAGGCGAAAACGATAGTAAATATGCACATAATGGTGTTCAAACATTACACACTGATATCAAAGTATAAACAAGCCAACATAAATGTCAAAATAACTCTCATTTTTAGGAGTGTTATGGAAACAAACAGCTCATATATAGACAAATGAACACGTTATTTAACAGACAGTCCTGTCTCTTCTACAACCACGTCCCCGTTCACTTGCAACCTTCTCATCTGACCCTCCCCACCCGGTCGTGTACGCTTATGGGCAGCCGGTATATTGACAAATTCTGTCTATGCCACAACCACATTCCCGTTCGCTTGCTGACGAACACGCATCGATTGCTGGTCTGTTGGACATCCCACGGCCAATCACTCCTCTTACCGCCCAATTTCTTCTGGTTTAACCAAACAGCGTCATTCATTTTGTTGTAAACTTCGAGTCTAATCCAGTAGGCGGCAGATGCTAAAACATCATGAAATGAAGAAAAAAAAAAAAAAAAAAAAAAAAAGTGTATAAATATATATTAATGCTAGTATGATACTATCAACTGTTACGACAAAGTTAGCCAAAACTACGGTTGCGTTTTAATTTCCCGCACTCCTAACTGTAGTCCAGTGGTAAAGCGTTCGCCTGATCAGCGGTCGGTCTGAGATCGATACTCGGCGGTGAGCCCATTGGTCTATTTGTCATTATAGAAAGTGCACCACGACTGGTATACATATCAGGCGAGCTATTTACCACTAAGCTACGCCCAGCCCTGACATTTGGAGAGTGATAATGCTCTCTCCACGTGATTATGAGTACCCGCGCTACACGAAGACATGAAAGTGCTCGACTTACTTGAACCGTGCACGTCCATGCACGTCTCCATGTCACGAATGTGTCGCTGATTGGACAGAAACGCCAAAGAGTCGTTGAATTGCGATTGGCAGAAAAAAGACTTAGCGTTGTGCAGGTTATCCAGTCTAGCCGCAGCGTAGTACCTGTTTTCAATCTTCCATTTATTAATCCCGCCCTCTGTGTAGCAGTTACCGTCAGCATTAAAATCAAAATATGTCGTAAAGCACAGGCACGTGATCATGGATTTATCCAGGAGGTATATTTAGTAATGTTCCGTACATGATAATATATTTATTTGATATAGCGTTGTGAACATGACATATTTAGTAACGTTCTGAACGTGATACTATATTTAGTAACGTTTTGAACCTGATACAATATTTAGTAACGTTCTGAACGTGATGCTATATTTAGCAAAGTCCCGAATATGATGCAATATTTAGCAACGTTCCGTACATGGTACTATGTTTTGTACCTTTCCCAAGCGATATATTATATTTAGTAACGCTCCGTACATGGTACTATATTTAATAGCTTTCCAAATATCATACTATATTTAGTAGCGAAATGCATCGTTTCTGTCAGTCAGTGTACAATAAATGAATGCGTCAAATGTGTGTGACCTATGCGAACATGACACAAAACTACTTCATCCTTTCTACACTGCCTATAGGAGAACTGCCTTCCTGCACTGCCAAAAGAGGATTGCCACTATCTCAGGACTAGGTTGACAGAATGAAGCGTGTTCGATAATATTACCCCCCCCCCCGTGTTATGGGGGGGGGGGGTGTAACTGTGATTTACCTACTTTCCTCTTCTTATTGGTGTCCATCCAGTAATGGTCAGAATCGGGAGTTTTGTCTTGTCGTCGTAGTAGAACCAGAATCCATCAGATGACGTCGCTAGAACTGCACACTCCACGATTCCTCGAACTGAAACACCACCAGTCTTGGTCTGTTTCGAGCCCTGCTTCAAACCGTTTCCAGATCTTTGAAAATAGGCAGATCTGATAGAGGCGTTGGACGAACTAGTTTGGTATATTATGAGAAACACTCAAATGATGTTCAGCAAAACATGTTCTCTTTTATTTGATACCATTGATAAATTGTAAATATATAAATTATATTAAGATTTGGAAAGCAATGATATAGAGTCTTCGTCGATAGCAAACTAGGTGCGCATTCATCTAATACCCCCCCCCCCCCCCCCAAAAAAAAAAAAAAAAAAAAAAAAAAAACCCACAAAAAACCCAACAGAAACGAAGAAAATTCAACCCCCACTAAACCTCGTACTAAATGAAGACATTATTAATATTAAAACAACTCATAAAACTGACACATACAAGATTTGCTCATTTCAACAACGATAGATAGATTCCTTGAAATATCGTAACTCTTTGGAATATCAGTCATGGGACCCATTGTTCCCTGATAACGTGAAATATATTTCTTAGCTTGACATTTCTGTGCTAGATTGCCTGTAGACAGTTAGTTTGCTTTTGAATCATGTAGTTTTTTTAAAACGTTTCATAGCCATACAATGAACAAGAAAAGCAAAGAAGAAACAGTCAAATAACACGTATTTGGAGGGGGGTGGGGTATATATATATTTTTATCTCTCCTGAAAGCCTCGTAGCCACCACTTGGTTATTTTTATGTCTCTAATACTTCACCATTTCTAGCAGATAAAGGTAGATGGTTAGTGACCTACGTGTCTATATTTTATATGTACATATTATATATTCAACTTGTGGTCAAGGATAAGAAATCGTGCAAGAAAAGAAGTGTCGGCCTACCAGGAATTTCCGTATTTAAGGTCCAAGCTTAAATAAACATACCATCTTGGAGAAGATAACATCTTATGTAAAATTAAGCCTGGAACTTAGCTAAGAAGCTGAATTTTTTTTATACTATACGTGTACATTTAATAAAGGGGAAAAGTCCAAGTTTGGGTAGCAGCAGACGACATACATGTAATATCATCCAATGATAAAGCAAAACATGTTTACCTTGATGTAAGACAGGATGGAACGTTATTAGTTTGACTATCAACTGATGGAGCTTTTGTTTGTGTTTAACAACACCACTAGAACACATTGATTAATTGATCATCGGCTATTGGATGTCAAACATTTGTTAGTACAGCAAGGGATCTGTTAAAATATTATGCACTTTCTCAAAGACAGGAAAGAACACATCACGACCTTTGACCAGTTGTGGTCCACTGGTTGGATCGAGAAGAAACCCAATGAGTTGAATGGATCCACCGAGGTGGTTCGATCCTCCGACGCAAGCACCTCAAGCGGGCACTCATGAAACCTGCTACATTTTCCCTAATACAGCAAGGGATCTTTTAAAATAGTATGCACGTTCTCACAAACAGGAACTAACACACCACAACATTTGACCAGTTGTGGTGCACTGGTTGGATCGATAAAAAGCCCAATGGGTTGAATGGATCCACCGAGGTGGTTCGATCCTGCGACGCAAGCACCTCAAGCGGGCACTCACCCGAATGAGCTAAATCCCACCCATTCAATTCATGAAGGACAGTTCTTATGTATATTCTAGACACCTAGTAGTTTCATAGTTCTGGAAAGGGGAAGGATACTCCCACCCATTCAATTCATGAAGAACAGTTCTTATGTATATTCTAGACACCTAGTAGATTCATAGTTCTGGAAAGGGGAAAGATACTCCCACCCCTTCAATTCATGAAGAACAGTCCTTATGTATATTCTAGACACCTAGTAGTTTCATAGCTCTGGAAAGGAGAGGGGTACTCCCACCCCTTCAATTCATGAAGGACAGTTCTTATGTATATTCTAGACTCCTAGTAGTTTCATAGTTCTGGAAAGGGGAGATGTACTCCCACTCCTTCAATTCATGAAGGACAGTTCTTGTGTATATTCTAGACACCTAGTAGTTTCATAGTTCTGGAAAGGGGAGGGGTACTCCCACCCCTTCAGTTCACGAAGGACAGTTCTTGTGTATATTCTAGACACCTAGTCGTTTCATAGTTCTGGAAAGGGGAGGGGTACTTCCACCCCTTCAATTCATGAAGAACGGTCCTTATGTATATTCTAGACACCTAGTAGTTTCATAGTTCTGGAAAGGGGAGGGATACTCCCACCCCTTCAATTCATGAAGGACAGTTCTTATGTATATTCTAGACACCTAGCAGTTTCATAGTTCTGGAAAGGGGAGGGGTACTCCCACCCCTTCAATTCATAAAGAACAGTTCTTATGTATATTATAGACACCTAGCAGTTTCATAGTTCTGAAAAGGGGCGGGGTACTCCCACCTCTTCAGTTCATGAAGGACAGTTCTTGTGTGTATTCTAGACACCTAGTCGTTTCATAGTTCTGGAAAGGGGAGGGGTACTGCCACCCCTTCAATTCATGAAGGACAGTTCTTGTGTATATTCTAGACACCTAGTCGTTTCATAGTTCTGGAAAGGGGAGGGGTACTGCCACCCCTTCAATTCATGAAGGACAGTTCTTATGTATATTCTAGACACCTAGTAGTTTCATACTTCTTGAAAGGGGAGGGGTACTCCCACCCCTTCAATTCATGAAGAACAGTTCTTATGTATATTCTAGACACCTAGTAGTTTCATAGTTCTGGAAAGGGGAGGGGTACTCCCACCCCTTCAATTCACGAAGAACCGTTCTTATGTATATTCTAGACACCTAGCAGTTTGATAGTTCTGGAAAGGGGAGAGGTACTCCCACCCCTTCAATTCATGAAGAACAGTTCTTATGTATATTCTAGACACCTAGTGGTTTCAGAGTTCTGGAAAGGGGAGGAGTACTCCCGACGCCAACACGTACGCTTACTGATTCGGGAGGGGTGGGGTGGGTGGGGCTGGGGTCAGTACTCTAGCCAAAATTCTGAATTAAAAATGCATCAGATAATAATCAACCTCCTGTGAGGGGATTCGAAACACAGACTCTCAGTACGAAAGTTCAGTGCCCAGTTTTCTACCAACTGAGCTAATAGGGAAACTGCAACTAGCTGCTGCCAGTAGGAGCGCTTTATACCAACTCTCCGACATACTAACCCCCTCAAGTGAAGCTACGTCCAGGACAGGAAAAGGATTTGTGATCGATGGGAGGAGGGATCGCACGCGCTGGAAAGTGCTTTAGAACAGCAACCGTCTGGCCTGGGTCGGAAGCGGGCGGGGTCATTTCTGGTGCTATTGAATTTTGAATATCTCGTAGGATTAAGTCAGAATATGAAAGGATCGCGCAATTTGCATGAGACAGTCTTGGCGCATAATTTGGTACGGTCCATCGAAAGATAACATGGAGCTAGCGAGCAATTTTGATTTAGTTTGCCAAATTTCTCTTAGTTTGACACCCATTAGCCAATACATGTTTCTCATAGTTTGACACCCATTAGCCAATACATGTTTCTCATAGTATGACACCCATTAGCCAATACATGTTTCTCTTAGTTTGACACCCATTAGCCAATACATGTTTCTCATAGTTTGACACCCATTAGCCAATACATGTTTCTCATAGTTTGACACCTATTAGCCAATACATGTTTCTCATAGTTTGACACCCATTAGCCAATACATGTTTCTCATAGTATGACACCCATTAGCCAATACATGTTTCTCATAGTTTGACACCCATTAGCCAATACATGTTTCTCATAGTTTGACACCCATTAGCCAATACATGTTTCTCATAGTTTGACACCTATTAGCCAATACATGTTTCTCATAGTTTGACACCCATTAGCCAATACATGTTTCTCATAGTTTGACACCCATTAGCCAATACATGTTTCTCTTAGTTTGACACCCATTAGCCAATACATGTTTCTCATAGTTTGACACCCATTAGCCAATACATGTTTCTCATAGTTTGACACCCATTAGCCAATACATGTTTCTCATAGTTTGACACCCATTAGCCAATACATGTTTCTCATAGTTTGACACCCATTAGCCAATACATGTTTCTCATAGTTTGACACCCATTAGCCAATACATGTTTCTCATAGTTTGACACCCATTAGCCAATACATGTTTCTCTTAGTTTGACACCCATTAGCCAATACATGTTTCTCTTAGTATGACACCCATTAGCCAATACATGTTTCTCATAGTTTGACACCTATTAGCCAATACATGTTTCTCATAGTTTGACACCCATTAGCCAATACATGTTTCTCATAGTTTGACACCCATTAGCCAATACATGTTTCTCATAGTTTGACACCTATTAGCCAATACATGTTTCTCATAGTTTGACACCCATTAGCCAATACATGTTTCTCATAGTATGACACCTATTAGCCAATACATGTTTCTCTTATTTTGACACCCATTAGCCAATACATGTTTCTCATAGTTTGACACCTATTAGCCAATACATGTTTCTCATAGTTTGACACCCATTAGCCAATACATGTTTCTCATAGTATGACACCCATTAGCCAATACATGTTTCTCATAGTTTGACACCCATTAGCCAATACATGTTTCTCATAGTTTGACACCCATTAGCCAATACATGTTTCTCATAGTATGACACCTATTAGCCAATACATGTTTCTCATAGTTTGACACCCATTAGCCAATACATGTTTCTCATAGTTTGACACCCATTAGCCAATACATGTTTCTCATAGTTTGACACCCATTAGCCAATACATGTTTCTCATAGTTTGACACCCATTAGCCAATACATGTTTCTCATAGTTTGACACCTATTAGCCAATACATGTTTCTCATAGTTTGACACCCATTAGCCAATACATGTTTCTCATAGTTTGACACCCATTAGCCAATACATCTTTCTCATAGTTTGACACCCATTAGCCAATACATGTTTCTCATAGTTTGACACCCATTAGCCAATACATGTTTCTCATAGTATGACACCCATTAGCCAATACATCTTTCTCATAGTTTGACACCCATTAGCCAATACATGGTTCTCATAGTTTGACACCCATTAGCCAATACATGTTTCTCATAGTTTGACACCCATTAGCCAATACATGTTTCTCATAGTTTGACACCCATTAGCCAATACATGTTTCTCTTAGTTTGACACCCATTAGCCAATACATGTTTCTCATAGTTTGACACCCATTAGCCAATACATGTTTCTCATAGTTTGACACCCATTAGCCAATACATGTTTCTCATAGTTTGACACCTATTAGCCAATACATGTTTCTCATAGTTTGACACCCATTAGCCAATACATGTTTCTCATAGTTTGACACCCATTAGCCAATACATGTTTCTCATAGTATGACACCCATTAGCCAATACATGTTTCTCTTAGTTTGACACCCATTAGCCAATACATGTTTCTCATAGTTTGACACCCATTAGCCAATACATGTTTCTCATAGTATGACACCCATTAGCCAATACATGTTTCTCTTAGTTTGACACCCATTAGCCAATACATGTTTCTCATAGTTTGACACCCATTAGCCAATACATGTTTCTCATAGTATGACACCCATTAGCCAATACATGTTTCTCTTAGTTTGACACCCATTAGCCAATACATGTTTCTCATAGTTTGACACCCATTAGCCAATACATGTTTCTCATAGTTTGACACCTATTAGCCAATACATGTTTCTCATAGTTTGACACCTATTAGCCAATACATGTTTCTCATAGTATGACACCCATTAGTCAATACATGTTTCTCATAGTTTGACACCCATTAGCCAATACATGTTTCTCATAGTTTGACACCTATTAGCCAATACATGTTTCTCATAGTTTGACACCCATTAGCCAATACATGTTTCTCATAGTTTGACACCCATTAGCCAATACATGTTTCTCATAGTTTGACACCCATTAGTCAATACATGTTTCTCATAGTATGACACCTATTAGCCAATACATGTTTCTCATAGTATGACACCCATTAGCCAATACATGTTTCTCTTAGTATGACACCCATTAGCCAATACATGTTTCTCATAGTTTGACACCCATTAGCCAATACATGTTTCTCATAGTATGACACCCATTAGCCAATACATGTTTCTCATAGTATGACACCCATTAGCCAATACATCTTTCTCATAGTTTGACACCCATTAGCCAATACATGTTTCTCATAGTTTGACACCCATTAGCCAATACATGTTTCTCATAGTATGACACCCATTAGCCAATACATGTTTCTCATAGTATGACACCCATTAGCCAATACATGTTTCTCATAGTTTGACACCCATTAGCCAATACATGTTTCTCATAGTTTGACACCTATTAGCCAATACATGTTTCTCATAGTTTGACACCTATTAGCCAATACATGTTTCTCATAGTATGACACCCATTAGTCAATACATGTGTCTCATAGTTTGACACCCATTAGCCAATACATGTTTCTCATAGTTTGACACCTATTAGCCAATACATGTTTCTCATAGTTTGACACCCATTAGCCAATACATGTTTCTCATAGTTTGACACCCATTAGCCAATACATGTTTCTCATAGTTTGACACCCATTAGTCAATACATGTTTCTCATAGTATGACACCTATTAGCCAATACATGTTTCTCATAGTATGACACCCATTAGCCAATACATGTTTCTCTTAGTATGACACCCATTAGCCAATACATGTTTCTCATAGTATGACACCCATTAGCCAATACATGTTTCTCATAGTATGACACCCATTAGCCAATACATGTTTCTCATAGTATGACACCCATTAGCCAATACATCTTTCTCATAGTTTGACACCTATTAGCCAATACATGTTTCTCATAGTTTGACACCCATTAGCCAATACATGTTTCTCATAGTATGACACCCATTAGCCAATACATGTTTCTCATAGTATGACACCCATTAGCCAATACATGTTTCTCATAGTTTGACACCCATTAGCCAATACATGTTTCTCATAGTTTGACACCTATTAGCCAATACATGTTTCTCATAGTATGACACCCATTAGCCAATACATGTTTCTCATAGTTTGACACCTATTAGCCAATACATGTTTCTCATAGTATGACACCCATTAGCCAATACATGTTTCTCATAGTTTGACACCCATTAGCCAATACATGTTTCTCATAGTTTGACACCTATTAGCCAATACATGTTTCTCATAGTATGACACCTATTAGCCAATACATGTTTCTCATAGTTTGACACCCATTAGCCAATACATGTTTCTCATAGTTTGACACCCATTAGCCAATACATGTTTCTCATAGTTTGACACCCATTAGCCAATACATGTTTCTCTTAGTTTGACACCCATTAGCCAATACATGTTTCTCATAGTATGACACCCATTAGCCAATACATGTTTCTCTTAGTTTGACACCCATTAGCCAATACATGTTTCTCATAGTTTGACACCCATTAGCCAATACATGTTTCTCATAGTTTGACACCCATTAGCCAATACATGTTTCTCTTAGTTTGACACCCATTAGCCAATACATGTTTCTCATAGTTTGACACCCATTAGCCAATACATGTTTCTCATAGTTTGACACCCATTAGCCAATACATGTTTCTCATAGTTTGACACCCATTAGCCAATACATGTTTCTCATAGTTTGACACCCATTAGCCAATACATGTTTCTCATAGTTTGACACCCATTAGCCAATACATGTTTCTCTTAGTTTGACACCTATTAGCCAATACATGTTTCTCATAGTTTGACACCCATTAGCCAATACATGTTTCTCATAGTATGACACCCATTAGCCAATACATGTTTCTCATAGTTTGACACCCATTAGCCAATACATGTTTCTCATAGTATGACACCCATTAGCCAATACATGTTTCTCATAGTTTGACACCCATTAGCCAATACATGTTTCTCTTAGTATGACACCTATTAGCCAATACATGGTTCTCATAGTTTGACACCCATTAGCCAATACATGTTTCTCATAGTTTGACACCCATTAGCCAATACATGTTTCTCATAGTTTGACACCCATTAGCCAATACATGTTTCTCTTAGTTTGACACCTATTAGCCAATACATGTTTCTCATAGTTTGACACCCATTAGCCAATACATGTTTCTCTTAGTTTGACACCCATTAGCCAATACATGTTTCTCTTAGTTTGACACCCATTAGCCAATACATGTTTCTCATAGTTTGACACCCATTAGCCAATACATGTTTCTCATAGTTTGACACCCATTAGCCAATACATGTTTCTCATAGTTTGACACCCATTAGCCAATACATGTTTCTCATAGTTTGACACCCATTAGCCAATACATGTTTCTCATAGTTTGACACCCATTAGCCAATACATGTTTCTCATAGTTTGACACCTATTAGCCAATACATGTTTCTCATAGTTTGACACCCATTAGCCAATACATGTTTCTCATAGTATGACACCCATTAGCCAATACATCTTTCTCATAGTTTGACACCCATTAGCCAATACATGTTTCTCATAGTATGACACCCATTAGCCAATACATGTTTCTCATAGTATGACACCCATTAGCCAATACATGTTTCTCATAGTTTGACACCTATTAGCCAATACATGTTTCTCATAGTTTGACACCTATTAGCCAATACATGTTTCTCATAGTATGACACCCATTAGCCAATACATGTTTCTCATAGTTTGACACCCATTAGCCAATACATGTTTCTCATAGTTTGACACCCATTAGCCAATACATGTTTCTCATAGTTTGACACCCATTAGCCAATACATGTTTCTCATAGTTTGACACCTATTAGCCAATACATGTTTCTCATAGTATGACACCCATTAGCCAACACATGTTTCTCATAGTTTGACACCCATTAGCCAATACATGTTTCTCTTAGTTTGACACCCATTAGCCAATACATGTTTCTCATAGTTTGACACCCATTAGCCAATACATGTTTCTCATAGTTTGACACCCATTAGCCAATACATGTTTCTCATAGTTTGACACCCATTAGCCAATACATGTTTCTCATAGTTTGACACCCATTAGCCAATACATGTTTCTCATAGTTTGACACCCATTAGCCAATACATGTTTCTCTTAGTTTGACACCTATTAGCCAATACATGTTTCTCATAGTTTGACACCCATTAGCCAATACATGTTTCTCATAGTATGACACCCATTAGCCAATACATGTTTCTCATAGTTTGACACCCATTAGCCAATACATGTTTCTCATAGTATGACACCCATTAGCCAATACATGTTTCTCATAGTTTGACACCCATTAGCCAATACATGTTTCTCTTAGTATGACACCTATTAGCCAATACATGTTTCTCATAGTTTGACACCCATTAGCCAATACATGTTTCTCATAGTTTGACACCCATTAGCCAATACATGTTTGTCTTAGTTTGACACCTATTAGCCAATACATGTTTCTCATAGTTTGACACCCATTAGCCAATACATGTTTCTCTTAGTTTGACACCCATTAGCCAATACATGTTTCTCTTAGTTTGACACCCATTAGCCAATACATGTTTCTCATAGTTTGACACCCATTAGCCAATACATGTTTCTCATAGTTTGACACCCATTAGCCAATACATGTTTCTCATAGTTTGACACCCATTAGCCAATACATGTTTCTCATAGTTTGACACCCATTAGCCAATACATGTTTCTCATAGTTTGACACCCATTAGCCAATACATGTTTCTCATAGTTTGACACCCATTAGCCAATACATGTTTCTCATAGTTTGACACCCATTAGCCAATACATGTTTCTCATAGTATGACACCCATTAGCCAATACATGTTTCTCATAGTATGACACCCATTAGCCAATACATGTTTCTCATAGTTTGACACCCATTAGCCAATACATGTTTCTCATAGTTTGACACCTATTAGCCAATACATATTCCGTCCGGGGTGTCGTTAAACTTCTATTCTATTCCATTTTATTTTATTCATTCTATTATATTATAGTTTACTCCATTATATTCTACTCTGCTCTACTCTACTCTACTCTACTCTACTCTACTCTACTCTACTCTACTCTCCTCTCCTCTCCTCTCCTCTCCTCTCCTCTCCTCTGCTCTGCTCTGCTCTGCTCTGCTCTGCTCTACTCTACTCCACGCTATTCAATTCTATTGTATTCTACTATATTATATTCTACTCTATTCATTTCTATTCTATTTTATTCTATTCTACTATAATCCACTCTATTCTATTCTATTCTACTCTGCTCTACTCTACTCTATTCTATTCTACTTTGCTCTGCTCTGCTCTATTCTATTCTATTCTTTCTAGTTTGTCGAATGGTTGCCCATATTAGACCCTTGCCTATTAGGAGAAGTCGTTGTTCGACTCCCGTGATTTCCCCTCAGTGGATCCATTCAGCTGACTGGGTCTTTTTTCTCATTCTAACCAGTTAACATAAAAGATCCCTTTCTGCTAATGGAAATACGTAGCGGGTTTCCTCTGATGACTACGAGTCACAATTACCAAATGTCTGACATCCAATAGCCGATGATTAATTAATCAATGTGCTGAGACTGTGGTTATTCATATAATACACCCTGCATGGTTAGGCTTAACTATCAGAATGATTTGGAAAACATTTGTAGACCTACTGGTCGGACTACATCAAGGAATTATTAATACGAAAAACTCGTAAAACTGGCAGATACGGGGTTTACTTAGTTCAACGACGATACGTAGATTGCCTGTATTACAATAACTTTTCGAAATATCAGTCATGGGACCCATTGTTCCCTGATAACATGAAATATCTGTCTTAGCTTGACATTTGCATGCGAGATTACCTGTTGCTAGTTTACTTTTTAATTCTGTAGTTGTTTTTAACCGCTACATCCCTCCCTGGATAATGGAGGTGCCCCTTTTAAACGTGGCATCCCCACGCTGAATACTGGAGGTGCTATTTTTAAACGTGACATCCTTCCCTGAATACTGGAGATGCCCCTTTTAAATGTTGCATCCCTCCCTGAATAATGGAGGATCCCCGTTTAAATGTTGCATCATCTATGAATAATGACGGTGTCCTTATAAACGTTTCACCACACTGACATAAGAAGCGACGGGGCAAGGGATGGGGGAGGGGGTGCCCCCTTCCCCACCCACACGTTTATTGATCTAGTAGCAGCAGTGATGGATTATATATATATATATATATATATATATATATATATATATATATATATATATATATATATAGTAACCATCGGCTATTGGATGTAAAACACTTCGTAATTTTGACATGTAGTCTTAGACAGAAAACGTTACTAAGAAAAGAGTGAAAAGAGATAAGCAACAATTAAAGGGACACACCTTAGTTACATTTGTTAACCATTACGGCGTTGTTTTTCGCTATTAAACCCCATTTTTCAAAAATAAAATTGCACTTTACTTACATTTTATTATTTAGAATACACATTTCCATTCACCTGAAGTGATTTCTGGTAATCCTGATGTTTGTAAAACCACGAAATGCATGTCTTGCATTTATTCACAAGACGTGTTGTCGAGAAAAAAACGTTAAGCAAGCGAGGTCCAATCTATTTTTAGAGGGGATATTTCCATTTCAATGTCACAGACGTTGGTATATCACGTGACCGTTATCATTTTGGTTCGGTTTGTTTTCTCGTGCACGGTTCGCGCAATCAACATCCGATTTGTTGTTCATTTGTGAGATTTTTCTTCACAGTTCGTGAACATTTTCAGAAACAATAAAGTTCAAACAAGTAAGTGTCTCAATACAAAACGTTACAAACCCTTAAAACCAATAATTTTTTTACGATATCTGGAGAGGGGATACAACCAGGACAGAACAGTTGCAACATGTCCAGGAGAGGTGAAACGAACGAACCCCAAGTCCAAAATTATTTCAAGCAATTGGGACATGGGGATTCCCATGGTATTTACCGATATAAAACTGCTTTTTCACTCCATTTGATAAAAACGTGATCTAAGTGTGTTACAGGTTTGTAGATTAACCAAATTATAATTTATTTTCGCTGGATGGAACTAGGGTGTGCGGCTTTAATGTTCGGCAGTGAACATGCAAGTGACAATTTAATTTGCTCGGCAGCGAAGAGATTAAACTAGTATAGAACACAGATAGCAACTAAGGTGCCCGCCTTGTGTCGTAAGAATTACCCGAACAGATAAAGACAGCAGAAGGAAAAAGAGTCGGAATGAGACAGGAAGTAGCGAATTCAATTCAAGAAACTTAACGTGCACATTCAGAGCAAGCTGTTTCACAAATAAAACATTCTTATTATATTATATTCGTTTCTAATTCTACTCTATTCTATTCTATTCTTTCTAGTTTGTCGAATGGTTGCCCATATTAGAGCCTTGCCTGTTAGGGGCCGTCGTTGTTCGACTCCCGTGGTTTCCCCCTTCGGACATTATTGAAATGAAGGGGCGGGACATAGCCCAGTCGTAAAGCGCTCGCTCGATGCGCGGTCGGTCTCGAATTGATCCCCGTCGGTGGACCCATTGGGCTATTTCTCGTTCCAGCCAGTGCACCAGTGCATCATGGTATGTACTACCCTGTCTGTGGGATGGTGCATTATAAAAGATCCCTTGCTGCTAATCGAAAAGAGTAGCCCATGAAGTGGCGACAGCATGCTTCCTCTCTCAATATCTGTGGTTCTTAACTATATGTCTGACGCCATATAACCGTAAATAAAATGTGTTGAGTGCGTCGTTAAATAAAACATTTCTTTCTTTGTATTAACACTGAGAGGTGGGATTTAGCTCAGTCGGTCGAGCACTCACCTGAGGTGATTACGTCGCAGGATCGAACCACCTCAGTGGATCGATTCAACTGAGTTTTTGTTTTCTTCCAACCAGTGTAACACAACTGGTCTAAGGCCGTGGTATGTGCTGTCCTGTCCGTTGTAAAGTGCATATAAAAGATCCCTTGCTGCTAGTGGAAACATATAGTGGGTTTCCTCTGCTGACTGCGAATCAAAATTACCAAATGTTTGACATCCAATAGTGATCAATGTGCTCTATTGAGACAGTGGGTGTTTATATAAAGGTTAGGCTTAAGTTTACTCTGTTCAGCGACAGAACAGAACATAACTTTATTTCTCCCAGACCGGTATACAACGGCATATGGGGAACATGACTTAACAATATTTGACAGTGACAAGATGGGTTTTACAGGAGATAAATATATATGTATACAGTACAATACATATACATGTATGTAATAAATTCACAATGTAATATGCAATGGCATTAACACATCTATGTATGGTGTGGAACAATCATCATAATGCCCATGCACAAAAATATACGCAAACGCGCATACCTATATATATATATATATATATATATATATATATATATATATATATATATATATATATATATGCATATACACACATATACACATACATACATATATATACACACACATACATACATACATATACATATACACACACATACATATACATACAGGCACATGCATATACATATTCACACATATACATACACGCACATACACATACATATACACACATATTCACATACCAACATAAACATACACGCACATACATATACATATACACACATATACCAATACACACACACACACACACACACACACACATTAATATACATATATATATATATATATATATATATATATATATATACATACATGTTTGTAAACAAACATAATGTTAAAAAATTATAGTGTATATATTTTCAGTTGTAGGCAGCTGTAGTATTAGGGTTTGTGGAATTTGTCAATAATTTCTTTTATATACTACTCAAAAGAATTTAAGGGTCAGACGATATTTTCGACATTATTTTCTGAATGTCAATTATATTAGCTAGACCATAATGTCACGCATGGTATTGTTCCATTTTGACGAAAGTGGGTCTAAGCAACCCATAAATGAATTAAAATCCACTGTCATTGACACTGTCGACTAGTTCTAATGGCGAAAACATGCTTACATTTGCATGTAAATTAGGGCGAAAGCGAAAGGTCTGCTAAGTGCCCATAACTTGCTTTTTCACAAAGCGCTTCATTTGCACGCTTTGCACGTGTATTCCATGTTCCCAATGCTGAATTTCCGTATAATTGGAGCTTGCGTTCGTGTACGGTGCACACTCCAAATTCGACAATGGTACGACTTCAACTGACTATCGAAGATCGAGGAAGGGCTATTGCTTGGCTTCAGGATGGCAATACGCAAAGAAATGTTGCTCTGAGACTTGGTGTCAGTCAGAGTGTCGTTGGCCGACTGTGGCAACGGTACCAATCAACGAATTCTGTTCGAAATCGTCCACGTTCGGGAAGACCCCGAAGCACTACAAATAGAGAGGACCGCTACATCACCAATATGGCTCTACGTCAACGCACAACCACTGCACGCCGATGACGTGACAATCTGCGGACTGCGACTAGAACTCGAGTGTCTGATCAAACCATACGCAATCGTCTGAGAGCCAATAATCTACGCTGCCGTCGCCAGGCTGTTCGACCACCACTCCTACTACGTCACAGAACGGCCAGACGTCACTGGTGCACGCTTCATCTGCGGTGGCAACGTGTTCAGTGGGGTCGAGTGATGTTCACTAATGAGTCCAGGTTTAGTCTCCAGTTCATCGACGGTCGGGTTCGTGTCTACAGACGTCCTGGGGAGCGCTTCGCTGACGTTAACGTTAGACAATGTCACCGGTTCGGTGGTGGCAGCGTCATGGTGTGGGGCGGCATCTCTATCCACCACAGGACCCCCCTCTATGTGGTGGATGGCAATCTGAATGGAATCCGCTATCTGAATGAGATTATCCGGCCGTTGGTTCTCCCAGGCCTTCAGCAGATTGGCGGCGGGGCAGTTCTGCAGGATGACAATGCCAGACCCCACCGCGCCAGGGTGGTAACGGACTTTCTCAGACAACAAGGTATCGCCAGGATGGATTGGCCAGCATATTCGCCTGACTTGGCCCCAATAGAGCACGCCTGGGACGAATTAGGCAGGAGAGTTAGGGATAACCATGCCCCTCCGGCCAACCTTCATGGTCTGGGTCAACTTCTTATGGCAGAGTGGCAGGCCATTCCCCAAGAGTTCTTCAGACGTCTGATCAACAGCATGAGGCAACGATGTGTCGAGTGTATTCGCGCCAGGGGTGGATTCACACACTATTAAACGAATGTTCTAATGTGTAAAATCCATGTTTGACAACCTTCAACTTTGACAGCATGTCATGTGACTTTCTTGTATACAATGACGTTTATTTGTGGTTTTTTGTAAATATGGAACAATAAACGCTTAAATTGCAGCATACTGGATTTAATATAATAGTATGGCTTTAACAATGAGAGCCAGTGCACCACGACTGGTATATCAAAGGCCGTCGTATGTGCTATCCTGTCTGTGGGATGGTGCATATAAAAGATCCCTTGCTACTAATCGGAAAGAGTAGCCCATGAAGTGGCGACAGCGGGTTTCCTCTCTCAATATCTGTGTGGTCCTTAACCATATGTCTGACGCCATACAACCGTAATTAAAATTTGTTGAGTGTTTCGTTAAATAAAACATTTCTTTCTTCCTTTTTTTAACAATGAGTGACGTGAATTTACGAAAAATGTGCAGGTGAATAAATAGAGAAATTCATCTCCTGTCATTTGTATTACATAAGGTGCATGTTCTGTGTTCGATTGGGGTGTTGTTCCAGCGCCCTGTTTCAATAGGCATATAATGGTTGGAGGTTCTAAATTTTAGTAAAGTAGTCCAGGACTTTTGTGGTAATAGGATAAGATATTTCTCTAAACTAAGATTTTCTTTAAATATAGCGTACATTTTACCTCTTGATGTAGATATATCACTATTCCATGTTTATAGATATTGTCTTAGCTTTACGTGATCAAGAAGCAGCTTTATAGAAGAAAAGTTTTGTGTCAACCAA